>NC_053026.1:357491814-357791814 GCF_003073215.2 Triticum urartu
CATAAAAGTGACCACTTTGATGATCATTTATCTAATGAATTACCCTCTCTAGGAAATGATGAGTCACAAGATCATGATGAACATGGATACTATGATGATGATGATAGTGACTTTGATCTTGATGATGCAATGAGACATTTTGGTCTTATGGCAAATCTTCGGGGATATGAATCAGGAGGAAAGGAATGGGTTCTTGATAGTGGATGTACTGATCATATGACCGGAGATGAAGAGATGTTTCGTGAGCTTGCTGAAAATGACGGCCCTCGAAAATATGTCACCTTTGGTGATAATTCAAAGGGTAAAGTGGTTGGCCTTGGTAAGGTGGCCATCTCACATGATAGTTCCATTCAAAATGTCATGCTCGTTGAATCTCTTGGCTACAACTTACTTTCAGTATCTAGACTTGCTGATTTTGGTTTGAATGTCCTATTTACTGAGGTAGATTGCCAAGTATTTCGTCGAGACAATCATAAAATGGTCTTTACCAGTATGCGTAAAGGTGATCTTTACATTGTCGATTTCTCTAAAAAGGCACAACCTAAAACTTGCTTTGTTGCTAAATCCTCAAAAGGTTGGTTGTGGCATAGACGACTAGGTCACGTTGGCATGAGAAACCTTGACAAGCTTATTAAAGGAAATCATATCCTTGGAGTTAACGATGTCATATTTGATAAGGATAGACTTTGCAGTGCTTGTCAAGCAGGTAAACAGGTTGGAGGAAGACATCCCGTGAAGAACATCATGACCACAAGGAGGCCACTTGAGCTACTTCACATGGAACTTTTTGGTCCCAACGCCTACAAGAGTCTCGGTGGAAATTCTTTTGGTCTAGTTATAGTTGATGATTTTTCAAGATTTACGTGGGTGTTCTTTCTTAATGACAAGTCACAGGTCCAGAAGATCTTCAGAAACTTCGCTAGGAAGGCCCAAAATCAGTTTGACGTGAAGATCAAGAAGGTTCGGAGTGACAACGGAACGGAGTTCAAGAACGCAAATGTGGACACCTTCCTTGACGAAGAAGGGATTTCACACGAGTTCTCGGCTACGTACACACCTCAACAAAATGGAGTTGTTGAGAGGAAGAACCAGACGCTCATCGAAATGGCAAGAACGATGCTTGATGAATACAAGACGCCGAAGCACTTTTGGGCAGAAGCGGTTGAGACAGCTTGTCACGCAACAAATCGCTTGTATCTTCACAAGCTACTCGGCAAGACGGCATACGAGCTCCTCACCGGTAACAAACCCCAAGTTGGATACTTTCGAGTATTCGGCTCAAAGTGCTACATTCTTGACAAGCATCGTCGTTCAAAGTTTGCTCCTAAATCTCATGAAGGTTTTCTACTTGGTTATGGCTCAAACTCTCACACTTACCGTGTCTACAACAATTTCACCCGGAAGGTTGAAGAGACGGTAGATGTGAAGTTTGATGAATCTAATGGCTCGCAAGTAGAGCAATTGCCAATTGATGTAGGAGACAAAGACCCTTCAGAAGCAATCCAAGACTTGTCCATTGGCAAAGTTCGTCCAACGGAGGTGAAGGAGAGTACTTCATCCGTCCAAGTGGAAGCCTCTACTTCACGACAAGGTGAACCAAGAATCGACACGGAAGCATCCACAAGTGGGACACACCAAGATGAAGAAAACGAGGAAATACATCAAGACGAACATCAACAACCTCCTTCTCCACCACGACAAGAGAATGACAACGTCAACAATGAAGAAGGCCAAGAAGAAGAATAAGATGAAGAAGATGTTCAATGAAGACCCAAGCAAAAGCTCTCACGAGTTCGAGCAAGAATTGCCAAAGATCATCCCGTCGAGCAAATCCTCAATGATATACAAACCGGGAGAATCACTCGCTCAAAAACTCGTTTAGCTAACTTTTGTGAAAACTATTCATTCATCTCTAGCATTGAACCTATGAAGGTTGAAGAAGCATTGGAAGATCCGGATTGGATAAACGCTATGCATGAAGAGCTACACAATTTCGAGAGAAACCAAGTTTGGACATTGGTTGAGAAGCCCGACAACAACCACAACATCATTGGTACCAAATGGGTGTTTCGCAACAAGCAAGATGAAGATGGACAAGTGGTTCGCAACAAAGCACGTCTCGTCGACCAAGGGTACACACAAGTCGAAGGTATGGACTATGGTGAGACATATGCTCCCGTTGCTAGACTTGAGTCCATTCGCATCTTACTTGCCTATGCTAATCACCATAATATCACCTTGTACCAAATGGACATTAAAAGTGCTTTTCTAAATGGTGAAATAGAGGAGGAAGTTTATGTCAAACAACCTCCCGGCTTTATCAATCCTAAGAAACCTAATCATGTTTACAAACTTCACAAAGCTCTTTATGGTCTTAAACAAGCTCCTAGAGCATGGTATAAATGCTTGACCAAATTCCTTACTACAAGTGGTTTTGAAATTGGTAAAATTGATTTTACTCTTTTTACTAAAAGGGTTAATGGAGAACTATTTGTATGCCAAATTTATGTCGATGATATCATATTTGGTTCAACTAACCCTCTCTTTATTGAAAAGTTTGGAAAGCTAATGTCAGAGAAGTTTGAGATGTCTATGATGAGTGAACTCAAATTCTTTCTCGGTTTGCAAATCAAGCAAACTAAGGAAGGTACATTTGTCTCTCAAACGAAATACACCAAGGACTTATTCAAGAAGTTTAATATGCAAGAATGCAAAGGTATGTCTACACCCATGCCTACTAGTGGACATAATGATTTGACCAAAGATGGTGAACCGGTTCATCAAAAGGTTTATCGCTCTATGATTGGTTCATTGTTATACCTATGTGCTTCACGTCCCGATATTATGCTAAGTGTGTGCATGTGTGCACGATATCAAGCTGCTCCTAAAGAATGTCATCTTAAGGCTGTGAAAAGGATAGTGAGATATTTAATCCATACACCAAATTTTGGCATTTGGTATCCTAAGAGGTCTTCTTTTGATCTTGTTGGCTATTCCGACTCGGATTATGCCGGAGACAAGGTTGATAGAAAGTCCACTTCGGGTACTTGTCAATTTCTTGGTAGATCTCTTGTGTCTTGGTCTTCCAAGAAACAAAACTCGGTATCCTTATCCACCGCCGAAGCGGAATACATTGCCGCTGGTTCATGTTGTGCTCAATTACTTTGGATGACCCAAACTCTTAAAGATTATGGGATTTATGTGAAACATGTTCCACTACTTTGTGACAATGAAAGTGCTATCAAAATTGGTCATAATCCTGTACAACATTCTCGAACTAAGAATATTGAAGTTCGTCATCATTTCATTCGAGATCATGTTGCTAAGGGTGACATTGATCTTAAGCATGTTCGCACCGATAAGCAATTAGCGGATATATTTACTAAACCTCTTGATGAGAAAGTGTTTTGTAGGTTGAGAGGAGAATTGAACATCATTGATGCTTCGAACTTGGAGTAGAAACTCCATTGGATACATGCAAGACATGAGCTTAGGACTAATCCATGATATATCTCTTATGATAACTATCTTATGTCTTGATATATTTGCACCTTGCATGTTGTCTAACCCATGTAGGTGCTTGGTTGAATCTAATTCCATGAGATTGCGACTCACTCACCTCTTGAGCAATCTCTACATCACCAAGACTCTACACAATGGTGGTTGAAGACAAGGAAGCACAAAACCATTCAAACATATCCTTTGACAAATTCTATGTTGAGCTTCATGATTGTCATTTTTGGATACACAAGTGCTCTTCCTTGCAAGAACTAACCCATGTAGGTAGATGAACTCAAACTCCAAGTGGTGCTCCCAACTCTTGATGAGCTACATCAACCTTGAGCACCCACACAAGTTCAACTACATGAGCAAGAACCACACCACCACCCAAGGTATGTTATTCCATCTTAGAGAAGCTTTACTCCAAGACATGAGTCAAAGCAACTCAACAAGATGTGAATACATCAAGATGCTTAAACGAAAAATGGTAACCCCATTTTGAGCTTAAACGATGAGTATGACCTATGATCAAGTGCTCTCACTTGACTCCTAAGTCAATATACTCTAACATAGGTGACTATGTCACCGCCCGACTCTAGATGAAGTTCTCTTGTGTTCTTTTCTGTGCTATTGCATTTGTCTCATGCATGTTTATTTTCTTTCTCTTTCTACTTCATCTAGATCTTTCAGTTTCTTCTCTTTTCTTTCTGTTTATGTTCTGCATTTTCTGCACTTAATTCCTTGCAAATCCTTCAGGTAATTCATTGCAAATCTTTGTGAGATCCTACATGTCTAGTGAGCTGAGGTGACAAGTGTTTTTCTCTGTGTGAACTCGGTTTCACTGACTTGTAATTTTCGGTCCAACCGAATCTTTTCGGTGCCACCGAAACATACCACTCGGTGCCACCGACTTCGCAACAGGAAAAACAGTTTGCCACTTGTTCTATATGTCTTCTGATCCAGCTCTACTCAATGAATCTTGTCCTCTACAAGCATCACAGTTTTACCCATTGCTTTGTGCTGAGTCTCAAGGACCAAACCTATACGACGGATTCCAGAAAGCCCTTCTTGGAAATTGATGTCAAAGGGGGAGAGAGAGATCACATCAAAGCTTGTAGGAGAGAGAGATCACATCAAGGGAAAAAAAGTCTCAAGGACCAAACCTACAAGAGAGAAATTATTAAGGGGGAGAGAGAGACTTCCAGGGGGAGCGAATACTCAAGGATCCCAGGTGTCCCAGATGCTTGATGCTTGATGTTCAAGAGGAGAGATGTCACATGTCTTTTTAGGGGGAAAGACATGTTCATTTGTATCTTTCAGCTCTGATTTGCTGTTCCCTATCTTCTCCCAATATCCCATGTAAGATTCTGGGGGAGCAAGACACCTAAGGGAAAGAAATCAGTCAAATTCATTGCATATCTTTACTCTTGGGGACATGTTAAATCCAATGTGGTACCTTGTACTCACTCTCTACATGTCATCCCAGTCTTGGTATTCTTGTGGTTTCTTTTGTTTGCTCTGGCTAGTGGATGTACGTGTGTTATCTAACTTTGTGCAGGTTTATTCCATCCTAGGCCAACTCAAAGACTACAAGGTAAGTGTATGCATCAAAATCATGAGTATGAGAAATTCTTGCTTATGTACATACTGTTTGCAAGAAGGACTCATGAGCATGAAGGTATTTTCCTTGATAATCTTTTGCTCTGATGCATATGGCCAAGATACATGTAACACATTGCCTACTCTGTCATGGTTATGCTCTCACATGCCTCTATATTTCATATTTACATGAGTGCATACATGTAGGGGGATCCTATGCTTGTTACATGTCCTTCCAAAGCTTTACTTGCTGTTCTTTATATCTTTATCTAAAGCTTTGATGTATGTTGCCATCAATTACCAAAAAGGGGGAGATTGAAAGCACAAGTGATCCCTAGGTGGTTTTGATAATTGATGACAACATATCTCTTGTTGAACTAACATTTCTATCTAGCATGTTTCAGATAAGTTCAACAATGGAGTGGCATGGACTAAAGGTTGTGGGAACTCCTTCAAGATGCTAAGGACAAAGGATTGGCTAAAGCTTCAAGCTCAAGACTCTTCATTTTACATTTTAGTGATCCAAGATCACATTGAGTCCATAGGAAAAGCCAATACTATCAAGGAGGGATGAGGTGTTGCTTAATGAGCCTCTTGCTTCATGTGCTTAGTGATATGTTCCAAAACCCTCAACTACTTTCCCATATCCACATATGACCTAAACCCTAAGCCAAACTCGGTCCTACCGATTCTTTCTATCCGGCGCCACTGAGTTTCACTTGTCATAATCCACTGCCAAACCCTAGCAATTCGGTTCTACCGATAGGGATCTCGGTCTCACCGAGATGGGATTGCAAACTCTCTGTTTCCCTTTCGTAACTTTTCAGTCTCACCGAAAAAGCGAATCGGTCCCACCGAGATTGCAATGTAAATTCAGTGTTTCCTTTTTGTAACTTTTCGGTCTCACCGAAAGAGCAAATCGGTCCCACCGAGTTTGCCTGACCAACTCTCTGGTTAGCTAATTACCAAAATCGGTCTCATCGAGTTTGTGTAATCAGTCTCACCGAGATTACGTTATGCCCAAACCCTAACCATATCGGTCCTACCGAGTTGCATGTCGGTCCCACCGAAAATCTCTAACGGTCACTAGGTTTACCTTTTCGGTCCGACCGAGTTTGTTGATTCGGTCCCACCGAGATTGGAAAACTGTGTGTAACGGTTGGATTTTGTGTGGAGGCTATATATACCCCTCCACCTCCTCTTCATTCGGAGAGAGAGCCATCAGACTAAGCCTACACTTCTAGCATCCTATTTCTGAGAGAGAACTACCTACTCATGTGTTGAGGCCAAGATATTCCATTCCTACCATATGAATCTTGATCTCTAGCCTTCCCCAAGTTGCTTTCCACTCAAATCTTCTTTCCACCAGATCCAAATCCTATGAGAGAGAGTTGAGTGTTGGGGAGACTATCATTTGAAGCACAAGAGCAAGGATTTCATTACCTACACACCATTTGTTACTTCTTGGAGAGTGGTGTCTCCTAGATTGGCTAGGTGTCACTTGGGAGCCTCCGACAAGATTGTGGAGTTGAACCAAGGAGCTTGTAAGGGCAAGGAGATTGCCTACTTCATGAAGATCTACCGCTAGTGAGGCAAGTCCTTCGTGGGCGATGGCCATGGTGGGATAGACAAGGTTGCTACTTCGTGGACCCTTTGTGGGTGATTTCTTCTTCGTGGACCCTTCGTGGGTGGAGCCCTCCGTGGACTCGCGCAACCATTACCCTTTGTGGGTGGAGCCCTCCGTGGACTCACGCAACCGTTACCCTTCGTGGGTTGAAGTCTCCATCAACGTGGATGTAGGATAGCACCACCTATCCGAACCACGGGAAAAACATCCGTGTCTCCAATTGCGTTTGAATTCTCCAAACCCTTCCCCTTACATTCTTGCAAGTTGCATGCTTTACATTCCACTGCTCATATACTCTTTGCATGCTTGCTTGATATGTATTGTGTATGTTGAAATTGTGCCTAAAACTCCACTCAAACCAAAAAGGCCTAAAAAATTGCAACTTTAGCACTAAGTGTCTAATCACCCCCTCTCTAGACACATCTACTTCAAGGTCCAACAGCTAGCGATTATGCTGTAGGTGCTGTTCTAGGGCAAAGAGTTGATAAGAAATTAAATGTTATCCTTTATGCTAGTAAGACTCTAGACAATGCTCAAAGAAATTATGCTACTACTGAAAAAGAACTTTTAGCAGTTGTATTTGCTTGTGATAAGTTCAAACCTTATATTGTTGATTCTAAAGTAACTATCCACACTGATCATGCTGCTATTAAATATCTTATGGAGAAGAAAGATTCTAAACCTAGACTTATTAGATGGGTTCTCTTGCTACAAGAATTTGATTTGCATATTGTTGATAGAAAAGGAGCTGAGAACCCCGTTGCAGACAACTTATCTAGGTTAGAGAATGTTCCTGATGACCCACTACCTATTGATGATAGTTTTCCTGATGAACAATTAAATGTCCTAAGTACTTCTCGTAGTACCCCTTGGTATGCTGATTATGCTAATTACATAGTTGCTAAATTTATACCACCTAGCTTCACATACCAACAAAAGAAAAAGTTCTTCTATGATTTGAGACATTACTTTTGGGATGACCCATATCTTTATAGAGAAGGTGTAGATGGTGTTATTAGACGTTGTGTACCTGAGCATGAACAGGAACAGATCCTACGCAAGTGCCACTCCTAAACTTATGGAGGACACCACGCGGGAGATAGAACTGCACATAAGGTATTGCAATCCGGTTTTTATTGGCCTACTCTCTTCAAGGATGCCCGTAAGTTTGTCCTATCTTGTGATGAATGTCAAAGAATTGGCAATATTAGTAGACGTCAAAAAATGCCTATGAATTATTCACTTGTTATTGAACCGTTTGATGTTTGGGGCTTCGATTATATGGGACCTTTTCCCGCCTCTAATGGATATACACATATTTTAGTTGCTATTGATTACGTTACTAAGTGGGTAGAAGCTATTCCAACTAGTAGTGCTGATCATAACATTTCTATTAAAATGCTTAAAGAAGTTATTTTTTCGAGGTTTGGAGTCCCTAGATATTTAATGACTGATGGTGGTTCACATTTTATTCATGGTGCTTTCCGTAAAATGCTTGCTAAATATGACGTCAATCATAGAATTGCATCTCCGTATCACCCACAGTCTAGTGGTCAAGTAGAATTGAGTAAAAGAGAACTCAAATTAATTTTGCAAAAGACTGTCAATAGGTCTAGAAAGAATTGGTCCAAGAAACTTGATGATGCATTATGGGCCTATAGAACTGCATATAAAAATCCTATGGGTATGTCTCCGTATAAAATGGTATATGGAAAAGCATGTCACTTACCTCTCGAACTAGAACATAAGGCATATTGGTCTATTAAAGAGCTCAACTATGATTTCAAACTTGCCGGTGAAAAGAGGTTATTTGATATTAGCTCACTTGATGAATGGAGAACCCAAGCTTATGAAAATGCCAAGTTGTTTAAAGAAAAGGTTAAAAGATGGCATGACAAAAGGATACAAAAGCGTGAGTTTAATGTAGGTGATTATGTATTGCTATACAACTCTCGTTTAAGATTTTTTGCAGTGAAACTTCTCTCTAAATGGGAAGGCCCCTATGTTATCGAGGAGGTCTATCGTTCCGGTGCCATGAAAATCAACAACTTTGAAGGCACAAATCCGAAGGTGGTAAACGGTCAAAGAATCAAACATTATATCTCAGGTAATCCCATAAATGCTGAAACCAATATTATTGAAACCGTAACCCCGGAGGAATACATAAGGGACACTTTCCAGAATGTTTCCGACTCCAAAAAGGAATAGGTATGTGGTACGGTAAGTACACCGACTCCAAAACAAATTTTAAGGCAATATTTCTCCATTTTGGAATATTTTAAAAAATAGAAAAGTAAGTAGCAGTCTGGGAAGGACGCGAGGGCCTCACGAGGGTGGAGGGCGCGCCCCCTACCTCGTGAGCTCCTTGTGTGCCTTTCGGACTCCGTTTTCTTGCATGATACGTATTTTGGTTGGTAAAAATTCATTATATAATCTTCTGGGGTTTTTGACTCCCGTATCACGCAAGAATCTCCAGTCTTTGTTTCGAGCTGTTTTCTGTCAGGGTTTTCAAGACCAGGAACTATGTCATCTCCCTCCTCCTCCAACCATGAGGGCAATGATGCTTGGCTAATGAAGATAGAGCTGAAGAGAGAATAACCTATGGAGATCAATAAGGATGAAGGGATCAAGAAGGCCGTGGAGGACCAAGTCCCAGCAACAGAAGACACCCTTCAACTGGATCATAATCTTCTTACCCCTACAGAAATTGAAGCTTTCAAGATGATTGAGTTGGCTCGTATACAAAATAATTATCTCACATGTGAAAATATTTTGTTGAAGGAGCATATCTTCGCACTCAAGGGCATTATCCGCAAGTTAGAAGACCTCCTACGCTCGATGTGCGACTATCCATCATCAACAACACCTCCACCTTCTTCACCAACCAAGGAGATATAATAACATGGGTATGGGCACCCCCTTGGCAACCGCCAAGCTTGGGGAAGGTGCCCCGGTATCGTATCACAGCTCCTATCTTTACCGTTTTCCTTAGTTGGATCTTATTAGTAGTATTTTGATCTAGTAGAATAAAGTGGCATGATCTAGTTGTGAGTTTTGCTTTATTATCCTTCTATGTAATCAAGTCCGTGAGCCATATAATAAAGATTAGTGTTGAGTCAAGGGCTTGATTGTTTTGCCATGATCCTAAGTGAATAAAAGAAAAGAGAAATAAATAAAAAGAAACAAAGAGATCATATGGATCTCATGGAGAGTAATGAGCTCACATAGAAAAAGTATGATGAATAAAAGTTGTTGAGAGTTGACAAACATAGTTTTGGTCATCGTTGCAATTAATAGGAAGTAATAAAGAAAGAGAGGTCTTCACATATAGATATACTATCTTGGACATCTTTTATGATTGTGAGCACTCATTAAAATATGACATGCTAAAGAGTTGACATTAGACAAGGAAGACAACGTAATGGGTGATGTTCTCTTACATCTGAGATAAATTATATTGTCTTGGATCTTCCAACATGTTGAGCTTGCCTTTCCCCCTCATGCTAGCCAAATTCATTGCACCAAGTAGAGATACTACTTGTGCTTCCAAATACCCTTAAACCATTTTTGCCATGAGAGTCCACCATATCTACCTATGGATTGAATAAGATCCTTCAAGTAAGTTGTCATCGGTGCAAAGCAATAAAAATTGCTCTCTAAATATGTATGATTGATTGGTGTGGGAGAAATAAGCTTTATGCGATCTTGTGATGTGGAAGTAATAAAAGCGACGGACTTCATAATAAAGGTTCATATCACAAGGGGCAATATAAAGTGACGTTCTTTCGCATTAATATTTTGTGCATCCAACCATAAAAGCGCATGGCAACCTCTGCTTCCCTCTGCGAAGGGCCTATCTTTTATCATTATCTTCTACCTTATGCAAGAGTCATGGTGATTTTCACCCTTCCTTTTTACACTTTATCCTTTGGCAAGCACAGTATGTTGGAAAGATCCTGGTATATATGGCTAATTGGATGTGAGTTTTCATGAACTATTACTGTTGACATTACCCTTGAGGTAAAACGTTAGGAGGCAAGACTATAAGCCCCTATCTTTCTCTGTGTCCGATTAAAACTCCATACCCATAAGTATTGCGCGAGTGTTAGCGATTGTGAAAGATTATATGATAGTTGAGTATGTGGACTTGCTGAAAAGCTCTTATACATTAACTCTTTCCTATGTTATGATAAATTGCAATTGCTTCAATTACCGAGATTGTAGTTTGTTAGTTTTCAATGAAGTTTATGATTCATACCTGATATTGTGATTGAATTATTACTCTAGCATTAGAGATCATATGACAAAAATTATATAAGTTTCTGTTATAAGAATGATCATGATGCCCTCATGTCTGTATTTTATTTTTATCGACACCTTCATCTCTAAACATGTGGACATATTTTTCGATTTCGGCTTTTCGCTTGAGGACAAGCGAGGTCTAAGCTTGGGGGAGTTGATACGTCCATTTTGCATCATGCTTTTATATCGATATTTATTGCATTATGGGCTATTATTTCACATTATGTCACAATACTTATGGCTATTCTCTCTTATTTTACAAGGTTTACATAAGGAGGGAGAATGCCGGCAGCTGGAATTCTGGGCTGGAAAAGGAGCAAATATTAGAGACCTATTCTGCACAACTCCAAAAGTCCTGAAACTCCACGGAACACCTGATAATAAATAATGAAAAATCCTCGCCAAAGATGAAGACCAGGGGGCCCACACCCTTCCCACGAGGGTGGGGGGCGCGCCTCCCTAGGGCGCGCCCCCTGCCTCGTGGGCCCCCCTAGTGGCTCTCCGATGACCATCTTCTCCTATATGAAGTCTTTCGCCGAGAAAAAAATAAGAAGCAACCTTTCGGGATGAAACTCTGCCGCCACGAGGCGGAACCTTGGCGGATCCAATCTAGAGCTCCAGCAGAGCTGTTCTGCCCGGGAAACTTCCCTCCTGGAGGGGGGAATCATCGCCATCGTCATCACCAACGCTACTCTCATCGGGAGAGGGAAATCTCCATCAACATCTTCATCAGCACCATCTCATCTCAAAACCCTAGTTCATCTCTTGTATCCGATTCTTGTCTTCAAGTCCGGGATTGGTGCTAGTAGGTTGCTAGTAGTGTTAATTACTCCTCGTAGTTGATGATAGTTGGTTTAATTGGTGGAAGATCATATGTTCAGATCCTTTATGCATATTAATACCCCTCTGATTATGAACATTTTTATGCTTTGTGAGTAGTTACGTTTGTTCCTGAGGACAAGGGAGAAGTCTTGCTATTAGTAGTCATGTGAATTTGGTATTCGTTCGATATTTTGATGAGATGTATGTTGTCTAGCCTCTAGTGGTGTTATGTGAACGTCGACTAAATAACACTTCACCATTATTTGGGCCTAGAGGAAGGCAATGGGAAGTAATAAGTAGATGATGGGTTGCTAGAGTGACAGAAGCTTAAACCCTAGTTTATGCATTGCTTCGTAAGGGGCTGATTTGGATCCATATGTTTCATGCTATGGTTAGGTTTACCTTAATACTTTTGCTGTAGTTGCGGATGCTTGCAATAGAGGTTAATCATAAGTGGGATGCTTGTTCAAGTAAGAACACCACCCAAGCACCGGTCCACCCACATATCAAATTATCAAAGTACCGAACGCGAATCATATGAACGTGATGAAAACTAGCTTGACGATATTCCCATGTGTCCTCGGGAGCGCTTTTCCTTATATAAGAGTTTGTCCAGGCTTGTCCTTTGCTACAAAAAGGAATGGGCCACCTTGCTGCACTTTATTTACTTTTGTTACTTGTTTCTCGTTACAAATTATCTCATTACAAAACTATCTGTTACCACTTATTTCAGTACTTGCAGAGAATACCTTGCTGAAAACTGCTTATCATTTCCTTCTGCTCCTCGTTGGGTTCGACACTCTTACTTATCGAAGGGACTACGATAGATCCCCTATACTTGTGGGTCATCAGCAGGCCAAGGAGTGGCTCCCCCCCTAGCCCAAACCGAATTGGACTAGGGCTAGGGGGCTGGCCCCCTCCTTTCCTTCTCTTCTCCTATTCCTTCCCTCCTTCTCCTTGTGGAAGTAGGAAAGGGGGGTGTCGGTGTAAAAAACGGCAGATCTCGGGTAGGGGGTCCTGAGCTGTGCGTCTAGGATCGATGGTAACAGGAGACGGGGGACACGATGTTTACCCAGGTTCGGGCCCTCTCTATGGAGGTAATACCCTACTTCCTGCTTGATTGATCTTGATGAATATGAGTATTACAAGAGTTGATCTACCACGAGATCGTAATGGCTAAACCCTAGAAGTCTAGCCTATATGGGTATGGTAATGAGCATATGTGTTGTCCTTTCTGGACTATCCCCTTTGGTTTATATAGACAGCGAGGGGATCTAGGGTTTACATGAAGTCGGTTACATAAGAAGGAATCTTTGGTCGCCAAGCTTGCCTTCCACGCCAAGTAGAGTCCAATCCGGACATGGTGTTGTCTTCGGCCTTCATGTCTTCATAGCCCATCAGTCCGGCCCATGGATAACCGGCCAGACGCCCAAGGACCCCTTAGTCCAGGACTCCCTCAGTAGCCCCTGAACCTGGCTTTCAATGACGAGGAGTCCGACTCACTGATTGTCTTCGACATTGTAAGGCGGGTTCCCCTTTCTCTGAACTCCAAGATAGTCTTCGGATGCAATGATAGTATCCTGACCTGTTACGCACACCATACACAACCGCAGAGAGAATATAATATTTGCACGAATCTAATCTGTTGATAGCTTTTTTCCAACACGACATCACGTCTGTCCAGTTATAATTTCGAACCGTTTTTCTTCTTCCATTCCATGCTTCCAGATGCGGTTGCTATTGGCACGTCTTGTCGAAACAGAGATCGTGCCCCCCTTATTGTGGGATTCTCATCAATGCGGGCATGGCTAACTCAACTATGCCGTTTATACAACCCTAGGGAACAGGCGAATCCTAAGGCGAGTGAGGAGGCGTTTAATATTTGCTGCCTTTATAAGGGGATAAGGATTCCCTCTTCCTCTCCTCACGCTCTCTCTCTGTCTCCACCTTTCCGATCTCAAGCTCCAGCGCCCAAGTTCTCATCTCCTTTCCACTCAAGCAACCATGTCCGGATCTGGTGGTCAGGGCAAGTGGATGGTCTCCTCCATCAAGGAGGAGGACATTACTAAGCTCCGGGTGGCCGGATATTTGGCGAAGGAGATCGCCCATCGTCTGCCAGCCGAGGGACAAGTTGTCCCCACACCGGAGCCCACAGAGAGGGTAGTATTCATCCCCCGTTTCTTTCGCGGGCTAGGGTTTCCACACCACCCTTTCATCCGCGGGCTGATGTACTACTACGGGATAGATTTCCATGATCTGTCCCCGAATTCCTTCCTCAACATCTCGGCGTTTATCGTCGTGTGCGAGGCCTTCCTCCGCATCCATCCCCACTTCGGGCTGTGGCTCAAAGTCTTCAACGTGAAGCCGAAGGTGGTGGATGGCCAGCACGCGGAGTGCGGAGGGGCCATGGTGAGCAAGCTATCCAACGTCTCCTGGCTCAAAGGCACCTTTGTGGAGACAGTAAAGGAATGGCAGAAGCAGTGGTTCTACATTACAGAACCTCGCGACACCACCTGGGCCACAACTGCCGAATTCCGCTCCAGTGCTCCCATGCGACTCGCCTCCTGGGTCGAGAAGAGTCCGGACTGGTGTTCACCTGACGAGCTGATAGCGCTATAGACGCGCATTCAAAGCATGGTGACCAAGGACGTCAAGCTCGTTGACGTTATCTAGCTGATGCTAATCCGTCAGATTCTTCCGTGCCAACACCGAAGCCGCCCTTTATGGGAGTTCAATTCGAAGAAGGACCAGACCCTGAAAAGGCTCTTTGATACTTTTCACGAAGGGGCATGGAAGTTGCTCTTTAAGGGCAACGAGAAGCCACCGACCGGCGACCACGGACTCAGACCGTGGTCACAATTGTAACCGCCCCGCCAGCGAGGTATGTTACTTTTGACGTATTCCCAACTTAGCTGTTTTGAGGATGATGTCTGAGATCTTAGTATTGCTCTCTCAGGACTGGGTGGAGAGGGCGAAGCGGATCCAGTGTCCGGCTCTATTGCCCGAAGAGCCAGTCATCTCGCGCTTGGCGAAGATGCTGGTACCGGCGCCATATACGGTGCTGGAGAAGAAGGCCAAGAAGAAAGCCAAGGGGGCCAAGAGTGGCCCCCGTCGCAAGGGCACTTCGGAAGCGACGTCTGAAGACAACAAGGCCCATTCCTCTGTCCCTGAGGACAACAATGAGGAAGAGGAGGAGGAGGAAAACAACCCTCCTCACGAGGAGAAGAAGAAGAGGGTGGCCTCGGCACATCTGGAGGCGAAAGCGCCCAAAAAGGGGAAGGGCGCCCTAGTGGTCGACACCGCGTGGGACGTTGACAGTAGCCCAGAACATCGCCCTCGTACTAGGCCCCAGGCCGCATCATAACTGACATGGCTTATTTATGCGCACATCCAGCCCTTTATTTTTATTATTCTAACATGGTTAATCCACACTATTGCAGTCCGGCCTGTGACCTTATCCAGCGATCCTCATCTGGAGGTTCGTTGGCTCCGTCGGAGATGGCGAGCATGTCGCCACCGCCTGCTTACTCCCCCGGGGCCAGGGACGACACCGAAGTGTTATCCCGGAGGACCGCTCCAAAGGGAGGAGCCCAGGACGTTGTTCGGGAGGCGCCACAAGGCGGGACCTCCACTACCGGACACATGGGGGAGTCGATCCCCATGGAGACTGGCAAAGAGGGCCGTATCCAGTTCGACCCTCAGCCGAATACGATTCCAGAGACCAATATGTCTCCAGAGTCGGAGCAACCCCCTTTGAAGGAGGGGGGTGCGTCGCCTCCACCGGTGGCTCCTGTCCATCCAGGAGCGCCAGATGACTTGATGGGGGCGCTACGAAGCGCCTCTGTCATGGACGAGCACCGTATCCTTATGGGTGTGGTGATCGAGAAGGTTCAGTCCACCAAGAGCGGACTGAATGAAGCCTGCAGCAGCCTGTTAATAGGTTTCGAGGTAAGAAAGAGAAAAACCCCATATGGTCCGTAGCCCCTAAGACAGTGTCCTGTGTTCGGCGAGGAGAACCGGACAGGGGATCAATCCTTAATTATAAGAGGCTGACTGAATATGTATCGATAAGCAGGCATCCCTGTTGGCCGCGACCTCGCATGCTGCCGAGGTCTCTGAGCTGAAGCGGAGGCTGGAGCGGACCGAGAACGAGCTCGGCGAGGTTAAGGTTCGGCCTCAGGAGAAGCAAGGTGAGGAACGACTTGCTATATGTTCGGGAAAGGATAAGCGCTATATATTGACAACGGTATTGTGATATGTGTAGAAGCCGCGACCAAGGTCGAGGCCTTAAGGAAGGCCTTGGGCGAGGCCGAGGAGCAGGCTGTCCGGCAGCAAGCTGCCCGTAAGAAGCTAGAGGCCCAGGTCAAAGAAGTCCACCAAGAGCTCCAGGATGCGGTGAAAAAATGCGAGGCCTTAGAGCATGATGCGTCGGTTCGAGGGACCGAACTTTCCAAGGCTTGTCAGAGCGTGGAGACCGCACGGAATGAGGCCCAGGCCGCCCTCCATGAGATCCTGGAGGCCAATAAGATTACAACGGGTAAGGCATTTAAGATGCAAAGCAAGTATGCGAAGAAGCAGTACCTTTTACTAACCCGGGTTCGGAGTTTCCCAGGGGATTTTGCTGATTTGCCATGCAGTGTATCAGATGTCGTGGAGTTTTATCGAGCCGAAGGAGGGGGTTCTTTGGAGAGGCTCTTCTGGTCGCAGTATGCGGCACCAGAGCATCCCGTGTCCTTCACCAATCAGCTGAAACAGAAGGTGGAGCTGCATAGGGTGGCCGAACTAGCCATTAAGGATTTGATAATCCGACTGTGGCCAGCCGAAGCTATGCCTAGGAGCTACTTCGGACTCGTGAGGCGGATGGTGAACGCATGTCCTCGGCTGGATGTTATCAAGCGCTCCGTCTGTATTGAAGGTGCCAGTATGGCCTTCGCTCGCTGCAAGATGTGGTGGGTGAAGATGAACGCTGTTGAAGTCGCCAGCGGGCGCTGGAGGGCAAGGAGCACCGCACACCCGAGCGATATTTTGAGGATGTCGTAGAAGGGTCTCGACTTGTAGCGGCGCAATGATCGCAGGACATTGTATTTGAATAAATGTATTCATGTTGCCTTTGTCTTGTATTATGGGAACAAATCTAGTTTTTGTAAAGTAATTTTATTATGCTTTGAATTGTTTCCTCCTGTACGGCCGTGTTGTGTGTAATCTGAGGGTTGGCCAGTCGTTAGCTTCTGCCCTCACGTAGATAGTACGGAGGTGTTCGGGATGGAATCTAAACAATCTTGATCCAATTACATGGTCCTTGAAGGAGTTGTTTAGCGCAACGAACAAGGCAATCAGACTTTACGGCTTTAATGCCCTCACTTAGCCATAGGAGTTTGATAATAAAGCATAGGCGCAGCCCCTGGTTTAAGCCAGAGTACTGTTAGCATTTGATCAGGATGTGCCGAGCTCTCGCATAACGCGGAAAAAATCTCCAACGATTTGTAACCCTCGAGTAGCTGACCGACTCTCGCCACATCATGACAGTCAGTTTTCAGCTTTCTCTACTAAGGTGCTCATCTGGTCAAAGCTAGGGCACAATCGCAGTAGTTCTCCCTTTACTACCCTAGCCGATGGAGCGGAACGTAGGGTAGCAAGCACAAGAGCCGGGCAACCCAACTATTGACCAAAGACATGATTCTGAGCCAATGCATATAAGATGTGTTTGGGCTGTGCTGCCGTATTGTGGGGCGACAGGTAGCCCCAGGCGAATATGAAACGTAAAAGAGTGTCGATGCAGCAAATAAGCGGATCGAAATAAAACGAAGTAAGAAGCGAAAACCACAGAAACTGGGCCACGAACCATTTTTATTATAACTAGATAGATACGTCAAGGCGTATCTTATACAGATGGTGCGAGAAGTATCCGGCCATTTAACATGCCGGAATCAATAGGGCACAGCGTGCGGTCCTGAGAAATAAGTATGAATACCATCAAGAAGAACGTATAAAGGTTACCCTACACACCTGTGTTGCTTGCCTCCATTGTATTCCAGTCCTTCTAAAGGACTTGATATCAGGCCCGCGGAAAAAGGTTCCTGAAACAAGAAAAAGAAGTGAAAGTATGTGTGTCCGGGATCGGTTTTGCCAAGTTGTAGACCCCGAGATATCTCATGCCTCCGTCGATGTCCATGGAATTTTGAGTGCGTAATTGTGTATGCATGGTACGAATGACACTACCTCATTGGGGTTGGGACGGAGGCCGAATTGCTAGTTGAGCTCTTGAAGAGCTGCGCTGTCCTATTGCAGTGTAGTCCGGACCCTCATGATGCTGTCCAGGGGCTCGGCAGCTGGATTATAATGCTGCTTGAGAAGGCCACTCTATACTTCTGCTGCTAGGGAGGCGGTTTGCTCCTTTGTTCAGAGGGAGCGTTCCGTATTGTCATTGACTATTATGACGCCGCGTGAACCGGGCATCTTGAGCTTAAGATACGCATAGTGTGGCACTGCGTTGAATCTAGCAAACATGGTTCGTCCGAGCAGTGCGTGGTAGCCGCTGCGGAAGGGGACGATATCGAAGATTAACTCTTCGCTTCGGAAGTAGACCGGAGAACCGAAAACCACCTCCAGCGTGATTGAGCCCGTACAGTGGGCCTCTACACCTGGTATGACTCCTTTAAAGGTAGTCTTTGTTGGTTTGGTTCATGAAGGATTAATGCCCATCTTCCGTACTGTATCCTGGTACAGCAGGTTGAGGCTGCTTCCACCATCCATTAGGACTCGTGTTAGGTGGAATCTGTCGATGATTGGGTCAAGGACCAATGCGGCCGAACCACCGTGGCGGATACTAGTCGGATGATCTCGTTGATCAAAGGTGATCGGAAATGACGACCATGGATTGAACTTTGGGGCGACTGGCTCTACCGCGTAGACGTCCCTGAGTGCTCGTTTGCGCTCCTTTCTGGGGATGTGCGTGGCGTATATCATGTTCACTGTTTTGACTTGGGGGGGGGGGATTTCTTCTGTCCCCCGGTGTTCGGCTGCAGGGACTCTTCATCCTCGTCCTCACTTTGTGATCCCTTTTCTTTGTTTTCGACATTCAACTTGTCAGCCTGCTTGAAGACCCAACAATCCCTGTTGGTATGAATGGCTTGCTTATCCGGGGTGCCGTGATTTTGACACGGACGGTCGAGTATGCGGTCCAGGCTGAAAGGTCCTTCGTTGTTTCTTTTGTAGGGTTTCTTCCGTTGGCCGGACTTGGAGCCACTGAATCCAGCGTTAACTGTGGTGTCCTCGGTGTTGTCGCCGTTGCTTCGGCGTTTGTGTCTATTGTGCCGGAGCTTGCCAGTGCTAATATTGGCCTTGGTGGGGCCTGCCTCGCTACCTGTGTTTTTGCTATGAGCCAGCCAGCTGTCCTCGCCTGCGCAAAAGCGGGTCATGAGTGCCGTAAGGGCTGCCATTGACTTCGGCTTTTCTTGTCCGAGGTGGCGTGCTAGCCATTCGTCACGGATGCTGTGCTTGAAGGCTGCCAGGGCCTCAGCGTCCGGACAGTCAATGATCTGGTTCTTTTTGGTTAGGAACCTAGTCCAGAATTTTCTGGCTGATTCTCCGGGTTGTTGAACTATGTGGCTTAGGTCATCGGCATCTGGTGGCCGGACATAAGTTCCTTGGAAATCGTTGAGGAAAGCCTCTTCCAAGTCCTCCCAGCTGCCGATGGAGTTCTCAGGCAGGCTATTTAACTAGTGCCGAGCTGGTTCTTTGACCTTTAATGGGAGGTATTTGATGGCGTGGAGGTCGTCTCCTCAGGCCATGTGGATGTGGAGAATGAAAACCTCGATCCATACTGCAGTATCGGTTGTGCCGTTGTATGATTCAATATTGACGGGCTTGAACCCCTCGGGGAATTCATGATCCAGTACTTCATCTGTGAAGCAGAGCGGGTGTGCGGCGCCTCTATATCGGGCAGCATCGTGGCGCAGCTCTGAGGGAGTCCGTCTGCGGCATTCGGCCCGAGCGTGGTTAGGTTTGTCACGTCCGAATAGGTAGCCGTCGTCGTGCCTCGAGGAATGTCCTCGTGATCCGTATATCGATCTTGTGTGTCCTGCTCTACTATCCAGGGTCTGTCGGAGGTCGTACATATGACTCCGGACTCTTCCGTCCCTATTTTGAGCATATTGCGACCAGAAGATCAAGTTCTCTTCGTTGTTCTGCTCAATGAAAGCACCAATGTCGGTGTCAAAACCGGCAGATCTCGGGTAGGGGGTCCCGAAGTGTGCGTCTAGGATCGATGGTAACAGGAGACGGGGGACACGATGTTTACCGAAGTTCGGGCCCTCTCTATGGAGGTAATACCCTACTTCCTGCTTGATTGATCTTGATGAATATGAGTATTACAAGAGTTGATCTACCACGAGATCGTAATGGCTAAACCCTAGAAGTCTAACCTATATGGGTATGGTAATGAGCATATGTGTTGTCCTTTCCGGACTATCCCCTTCGGTTTATATAGACACCGAGAGGATCTAGGGTTTACATGGAGTCGGTCACATAAGAAGGAATCTTTGGTGGCCAAGCTTGCCTTCCATGCCAAGTAGAGTCCAATCCGGACATGGTGCAGTCTTCGGCCTTCATGTCTTCACAGCCCATCAGTCCGGCCCATGGATAACCGGCCAGACGCCCGAGGACCCCTTAGTCCAGGACTCCCTCAGGGGGGTGGGAATCCTACTTGGAGTAGGACTCCCCCCTTGGGCGTGCCACCCTTGGCCGGCCTCCTCCTCCATCCCCCCTTTATATACGTGGGAGGAGGGAACCCCATAGACATACAAGTTGATCTTTAGCCGTGTGCGGTGCCCCCCTCCAGAGTTTTACAGCTCGGTCATATTGCCGTAGTGCTTAGGTGAAGCCCTACGTCAGAAACTTCATCATCACCATCACCATTCCATCGTGCTGACCGAACTCTCCCTCGGCCTCAACTGGATCAAGAGTTCGAGGGACGTCACCGAGCTGAACGTGTGCAGATCGCGGAGGTGTTGTACGTTCGGTACTTGGATCGGTTGGATCACGAAGACATTCGACTACATCAACCACGTTACTAAACACTTCCGCTTTCGGTCTATGAGGGTACGTAGACACACTCTCCCCCTCTCGTTGCTATGCATCTCCTAGATAGATCTTGCGTGATCGTAGGTAATTTTTTTTGAAATACTGCGTTCCCCAATAGTGGCATTGATACGTCTCCAACGTATCTATAATTTTTGATTGTTCCATGCTATTATATTATCTGTTTTGGATGTTTATGGGCTTTATTTTACACTACTATATTATTTTTGGGACTAACCTATTAACCGGAGGCCCAGCCCAAATTGCTATTTTTTGCCTATTTCAGTGTTTGTCGGATTTTGGGTTCCGGCAGACCCTTGAGGTTCGAACACTGGGGTGCGCGCGGAAATTTCGCCTCCTACCTACCTGCACCCGTCCGCCGCGCTAGGATCAAAGCTATGAAAAGAACAACACAAGGGACACAGGGTTTATACTGGTTCGGGCCACCGTTGTGGTGTAATACCCTACCCGAGTGTGTGGTGTGTGGATTGCCTCTTGGGCTGATGATGATGAACAATACAAGGGAGAACAGCCTCGCGAGGGTCTGTTCTTGGCTGGGGCGATGAACTGCTGGGAGGAGTTCAGCCACCTTTCTCTCTCTCTCCCTCTTTCCAACTGGTCGACCCTTTGCCATGTGGGTGTCTGGTCCTATTTATAGAGGCCCTGGTCCTCTTCCCAAATATTGAGCGGGATGGGAGCCAACAATGGCGGGCTAATTTGAAAGGGGACAACAAGTATCAGCTATCCTGACAAAAGTAGTCTTCGCCTGCGCAAAGCTCTGGTGATGACGCTGTCTTGGGCCCCATGGTGACCTCCGTCTCGTAGTCCTCCTGGTCTTGGTCTCGTTGCACTGAAATGGCAACCTTTGCCTGATGCCTCGGTACTTCGCGGCTGCGCTTGCCCCCTTTGCACCAAAGAGGAAAGGAGGACGCTGCGCGGGCTGGCACCCGCCTGGCGCCCTGAGTCGTCATGGCTTGCGTCACGGGCACCTCGCGAGGTACCCTGCCTTGATCTCTTCGCCTCCTCGTGAGCCAGCCCGACGAGGCCATGCCTGAGGAAGCTCCGTGTCATCCGCCCCGCGAGGCTTGGCCCCTCGTGAGGGTCTTGAGTTTGTATTGGTGAAGATGGGCCGTGCTGGGCCCCCCTTTGAGCCACGCCGCAGGCCGCAGGCAGGCAAGTCTGGCGACCCCCGTTCCCAGAACACCGACAGTAGCCCCCGGGCCCAAGGCGCGCCCGGACTTGGCCGTGCAGGGAGGAGGAAGGGCAAGAGCGAAGCGCCGCGGGCCCTAACAGCCTGCGGCCTTGGGCACCGCGTGGCGGTTGATTGGACGTGGGCGTCTCCACTTCCCCATGACGCCTCGACAACTACTCGGATTGGACAAGTCCCTGCATGCAAAACAGGTCATGATTACCTGCGATCATGGAGGTTGGCGGTTGGCCTCCACCGGCTATAAGTACAGAATGTCGTGCGTCCTTCCAGTCCATCCCTCCTTGCTTCTCCTTCCCGATTCTTGCTCCGTCTTGCTGCGATGGCTCCGATCCCCTGGTTCTCGTCGGCAGAGAAGGGAAAGGCTCCCCGAGAGGGACCAGACCCACTTCCGCCGAAGAAACGGCATGTCCACCATGGCCCGGACGAGGGGGCCCTTCAGGTGGTGTCGAGGCCTTGGGGCGAGCGGGCGCCGCCGGGGTTCCCGCTTCCATTGTATGCCCACGTCGAGGTCCCCGAAGGAGCTGATGCTGACCGCCACGGGAGGCGCCGCCGCCGGCACCGACGGGTCACGAAGGTGTGGGTCGTCCCCCTGGGGTCCACACCGAGGGCTCCTCCCTAGAGTTCGTGCTCCACGTCGCCATTCCTCTTCAGTTTTGGATCCGTCTTCCTCCCTTCTTCGCCTCTGTCATCCCGCAGGGGGAGCCCCTGGAGCTCTGGCTGCAGCACGCCGGCTGCAGCACCCTCGCGACCAAGGCAGAGGTCACGGTCGTCGCCCCGGGCGAGGTCTACATGACCCGGGGCTGGACAGAGATTGCCCGGGTTTGCAGGACAAGGGGCGTCTTCGCGATCCACTTGGACTACGACGGTGCTTCGGTGATGCTCCTCAAGGTCTTCGACGCGGACGGGCGCCGGGTGGAGTGCTGCCCCGGCGAAGACGGCCAGGGCCCTGCTGTGACGAGGACCGGGCTCGCCAATCGCTCCCTTGGCGGCTCCTCAGGCGGTGGAGACGTTGGAGGCTCCAGCGACTCCGGCGAGCCCTTCGCGACTCCGGAGACGAGAGACGACAGCTACAAGCCCCCGAGCCGGCGCCGCTCCCGGAGCAGGGCAGGCTCGTCAGGCCGCCGCCGACTCTGATCTGGATGGGGTTGGCGTCGGTACTTGGCGGCCCACTGTTGATGATGGCATCTTTTGTAGCGATGCGCGTAGTTTGCGTCTCTTTAGGATCTGTTCCCTGCGAGGAACCAAAAGCGCGCCCCGTGGGGGCTTGTAAGGTGCCCGTGATCCTGTTTGTTAATATAACCCTTGTCGTAGATTTACGCGAGTTGCTCATCCCGTCTTAGCTCGGTCCTCCCTTTCAAACCTCACGAGGGTTTGGTACTCTGCGCCGATAGGTCCCAGTCCCAAGGCGGCTTTAGCCGTCGCTGGTATGCCAGGTCGCGATGCCGTGGTCAAGGCCAGGAGGTGAGCGACCCGGAGTCCGGTAAGAGCCCCTGAGTCGCGATGCTCAGGAGTTCCCCTTTGGCGCCCAAGCAGCCGTCGTTCGGTGAGTAAGGGGAGCGACGTCGCTAACATGGGATAGCATTAGGTGCAGGGATGGTGCCACGGTAGCTGGCGCTTCCGGGCGATAACTTATCTCGAGGATCAGGGGCCGCTCTCTGGTGTGTGGCCGGGTTTGTGCATCGGCAGACGCGAGGTTGCTCGGCAAAGTCCTCGCGTGTCTCTCCCCTCTCGCCTTTGCTCCCCTTTCTGCTCTACGTCCTCGGGTCCCGGCCCTCGAGCGAGTCTTAGCCGTCGCTGGTATGCCAGGTCGCGATGCCGTGGTCAAGGCCAGAGGGTGAGGGCTGGAGAGACAGTAAGAACCCTGAGTCGTGATGCTCAGGTATCCCCCCTTTAACGTGCAAGCGGTTCGCACGGACGAGAGCGAAGGAGACACAGCAAGAGCCTCGCCTGACACGGCTCCTTCAGGAGGTCCTGCAGGTCCACCATAGAAAAAGCAAGGGGTTGCCATAACAATTGACGGTCAGCCGTTGGTTGCTTCCGAAGGGTAGTGAGGCACTGAAGGCTTGACGAGGTGACGCTATGCGGGGCTGCCGCGGCCAGAGCTCAGCCATCCAGGTTCGTCGGCGTTGCAGGGACGGACCCATGCGCAAGCGTCGTGCCGTTTGGGAGCAGCTCCTTTAGTTGGCGTCAGCTGAGCAGGCAACTAGGTAAAGCACATTAGCCACGAAGGAGTGGATTCGTTCAAGTAGATGCGGAGATCACTGGGTCAGGCCCGAGCGACTTGGGGATCATGCAGCCCGAGGGGCGCCCCCAACAAGGTAAGCTAACGACGCGAAATAAAAGGGATACACGCCGCAGGGACGGACCCACGCGGCCTAGGAATAATGCAGCCCTGGGGGCGCTCCCAGCCGGAAGTGAAACTTGAAAGATGTCACCTGATGACGCTGAAGACGAAGGGGTGTTGGTGTAGCCGGCTTGGTGGGCTGCGGAAGCCGATCCTCATGAGCCCCCAGGCCCAGGGGCCTCGGGAGGCTCCGGAGGCGCTGGCGGTTCCTCGCGGGCCATCTTCATCTCCGCCAGGGCTGCGGAGCACCTGGCCTCTTGCGCCTCCGCGATGCCCCTCATGAGGAGCTGGTACGCGCCAGCCGCGCTCGGCAAGCCGTAAGGCATGAGAACGTAGCTGTGGGGTGGACCTCCGCAGCGCCCCACTCGCGAGGGCCAGAGGCGCTCCAAGGAGGCGACTTGGTTGAGCCCTGGTACGTCGACGCAGACGCGCAGCCCGCCATCCTCGCCTGGATGGGGAGCCACTTCTGGTAGGCGGTGGGCGCCTCTCATGACTCTGGACTCCTGTAGCTCCTGAATGGCCTTGCTGATGAACTCCTGTGGGTCTGGATCTCCTTGCCTTGCTCCTTCTTGAGGGAAACGTGCTCCGAAACACGCCTCCATGTGGTGCCCCAGCGCCTCCCTCGTGACCCTTGCTAGGTCGGTGGCCCTCCAAGGGAGAGCCCCCGAGCCCTGCCTGAGGAGGGCGCCGGGCTCGCTTTCCTATGCGATGGAAGGAGGTTCCCCCTGGGCAGGCACGGGCCCAGAGGGGCCTACCTCCTGAGGGGCCAGGCCGGACGATGTCTTCTTCTTCTTGGGGGCGGCCTCGGGAAGCCTCCTGCTTCCGCGATCTGGGTCCTCCAGTGATGCGGCCTGAAAGGCTCGCTCCAGGGAACACACTACGTCCTTCTTTTCACAGGGCACCATGATGACTCCGCCACTTCCTGGCATCTTGAGGACGTTGTAGCCGTGGTGAGTCATGGCCATGAACTTGGCCAGCGCCGGGTACCCGAGGATGGCGTTGTACGGCAGTCGGATGTGAGCGACGTCGAAGTCGATGAGCTCGGTGCGGTAGTTGTCGCGTGCCCCGAAGGTGACGGGGAGCCGAACCTGCCCGATCGGGACCGTGGAGCCGTCGGTGATACCGGAGAAGGGCTTGGTTGGCTGAAGCTAGCTGTAGGGCACTTGGAGGTTGTTGAACGCCTCTACGGACAGGATGTTGAGCCCTGCCCCGCCATCGATGAGGGTCTTGGTGACCACCACGTTGCTGATGATTGGGGAACAAAGCATCGGGAGGACTCCGGCTATAGCCACACACTTGAGTTGATCTGCTGAGCTGAAGGTGATGGCACACGCCGACCACCTGAGAAGGCGCATGGCTTCGAGCCTGGGGAGGGCTGCATTCACTTCGTGGGCGAACTGCTTGAAGATGCGCTGAGAGGCTGGGGCCTGAGCTCCGCCCAGGATGCAGGCAAACGCGCGAGGCTCCTGGAAGCCCCCAGCCTCCTCGTCCTGGTGGCAGTCCTCGTTCCTCCTTGGCTGCGGCGGCAGCAGTGGGAGGCCCGCGTTGCCTTGCGGGCGATCCTTGCGAGGTTGATCCCTCCAGCCTCCCTCGCGAGGTGGGTCTTGCCAGCGATCCTCACGAGGTTGGTTGCGCCACCCCTGGCGCGGGCCACGGTCTTCCCAGCGCCCTGCATTCCTTCCTCCTCCTCGGCCGTATCCCCGGTCACCACGGTCAGGGCAACGGCCGATCCTTCCTTCACGCACAGCTCGGAGTTCTTGGCATTCGCTGGTGTTGTGGGTGTGGAGGTCATGGTACATGCAGTACCGGCTGCCCTTGGGAGGTTCGGGCTGATCTCTGCCCCGCTTGGTGTCTGGTTCTGCCGCGAGCACGGCAGCCCCCTTGCGCTTCACTTCCTTGGCCTTGAGCTTCTTCTCTTCTGGGTCTGCGGCAGGTAGCTCAAGGAGGGAGAGACGCCCTTCCTCAGCCCTGGCGCACTTGTTCGCCAAGTTGAATAGCTCCAAAGAAGTGCACAGGTCTTCATGCATCGCCAGCTCCTCCTTCATCTTGACGTCGCGCACGCCGTCGGAGAAGGCTGAGATGATGGCCTCTTCAGTCACCTTGGGAATCTTGAGGCGTGCATTGTTGAAGCGCTGGATGTACTTCTGCAGGGTCTCCCCGGGTTGTTGCTTGATGCGGCGCATGTCGCTCACGGCGGGTGGCCGGTCGCGAGTACCTTGGAAGTTGGCGATGAAGCGGGTGCGCATCTCTTCCCAGGAGGAGATTGTGCCTGGAGCCAGGTTCAGGAGCCAGGTGCGGGCCCCGTCCTTGAGCGCCATGGGAAACCAGTTTGCCATGACCTTCTCGTCTCCGTTGGCGGCTTCGATGCCCAGCTCGTAGAGCTGGAGGAACTCCGCAGGGTCGGCCGTGCCGTCATAGCGAGGAGGCAGGTCCGGCTTGAACTTGCCCGGCCACGCGATGCTCCGCAGTTCGGTGGTGTAGGCATGGCAGCCTGCTGTGGCCACGGGAGGCCTTGGGTGATGGAGAGCCTGGTCCTGCATGTCCCCACGCGCCGGAGCAGGAGGATGGTCGCGACGTGCTGGAGCAGGGAGTGCCCGGGCAGCTTCTGGCGGGCGAGGAACTTCTTGGCAGCTCTGCTCTTGCTGTGCTGGCACCTGACAGAGCGGGTTCCGCCCAGGGGCCACGCGTCTTGGAGCCATGGCGTCTTCTTGAGGGGGAGGCGGCCGGGGCGCCGCCGGAGCCTCGTCGCCCGCGCGGGGCGGGGTGCGGTGCAGCGGAGCGGACGGCGCGAAGGAGCCCCCTGCAGCGCGGACGAGTTCGGTGACGCGGCCGAGCCATTCTTCATAGACGTCGTCGACAGGACGGTAGCGCAGGAGTTCGTTTGCCGCGATGAGTGTAGCCCGAGCCTCCATGGGCGCGCGAAGCGCGCGGGACGAAGATCCAGCCGGGGCGAGTGAGGGAGTCACGGTGCGGCCGTCTTGGCGCACGGATGGATGCTGAGACGATGCTTGCTGCTCGTCCCCCGCCGGGCCGGTGGCGGCGTTGACGGCAGGTGACGGGGAACGGCGAGGACGCCCGCCAACAGGGGCTGTCTGGGCGACGCGGGAAGCGAGGGCGGCCCGACGCTCCGCGCGGGCCCGACGTGCGTCAGACATGAGCGTGATGGTCGGAGGAGAGCGGAGCGGTGGAAGACGAATTTCGGCGCACCCCTACCTGGCGCGCCAAATGTCGGATTTCGGGTTCCGGCAGACCCTTGAGGTTCAAACATTGGGGTGCGCGCGGAGATTTCGCCTCCTACCTACCTGCACCCCTCCACCGCGCTAGGATCAAAGCTGTGAAAAGAACAACACAAGGGACACAGAGTTTATACTGGTTCGGGCCACCGTTGTGGTGTAATACCCTACTCCAGTGTGTGGTGTGTGGATTGCCTCTTGGGCTGATGATGATGAACAATACAAGGGAGAACAGCCTCGCGAGGGTCTGTTCTTGGCTGGGGCGATGAACTGCTGGGAGGAGTTCAGCCACCTTTCTCTCTCTCTCCCTCTTTCCAACTGGTCGACCCTTTGCCATGTGGGTGTCTGGTCCTATTTATAGAGGCCCTGGTCCTCTTCCCAAATATTGAGCGGGAAGGGAGCCAACAATGGCGGGCTAATTTGAAAGGTACAGCAAGTATCAGCTATCCTGACAAAAGTAGTCTTCGCCTGCGCAAAGCTCTAGTGATGACGCCGTCTTGGGCCCCATGGTGACCTCCGTCTCGTAGTCCTCCTGGTCTTGGTCTCATTGCACCGAAATGGCAACCTTTGCCTGATGCCTCGGTACTCCGCGGCTGCGCTTGCCCCCTTTGCACCAAAGAGGAAAGGAGGACGCTGCGCGGGCTGGCACCCGCCTGGCGCCCTGAGTCGTCATGGCTTGCGTCACGGGCACCTCGTGAGGTACCCCACCTTGATATCTCCGCCTCCTCGTGAGCCAGCCTGACGAGGCCGTGCCTGAGGAAGCTCCGTGTCGTCCGCCCCGCGAGGCTTGGCCCCTCGCGAGGGTCTTGAGTTTGTGTTGGTGAAGATGGGCCGTGCTGGGCCCCCCTTTGAGCCACGCCGCAGGCCGCAGGCAGGCAAGTCTGGGGACCCCGTTCCCAGAACGCTGACAGTGTTTCATAGAAAAGGAATATCAAACAGAGTCCAAACGGAATGAAACCTTCGGGAACGTGATTTCTGGAACAAACATGATCCAGAGGACTTGGAGTGGACGTCAAGCAATCAACGAGGCGGCCACGAGGCAGGGGGCGCGCCTACCCCCTGGGCGCGCCCTCCCCCCGTGGGCCCCTCGTAGCTCCACTGACCTACTTCTTCCTCCTATATATGTTCACATACCCCGCAAACATCCAGAAACACCACGAAACCCTATTTCCACTGCCGCAACCTTCTGTACCCAAGAGATCCCATCTTGGGGCCTTTTTCGGTGCTCCGCCGGAGGGGACATTGATCACGGAGGGCCTCTACATCAACTCCACAGCCCCTCCGATGATGTGTGAGTAGTTTACTTTAGACCTTCGGGTCCATAGCTAGTAGCTAGATGGCTTCTTCTCTCTCTTTGGATCTCAATACAAAGTTCTCCTCGATTCTCTTGGAGATCTATTCGATGTAATCTTCTTTTGCGATGTGTTTGTCGAGATCCGATGAATTGTGGGTTTATGATCCAGATTATTTATGAACAATATTTGAATCTTCTCTGAATTCTTTTATGTATGATTGGTTTATCTTTGCAAGTCGCTTCAAATTATCAGTTTGGTTTGCCCTAGTAGATTGATCTTTCTTGCAATGGGAGAAGTGCTTAGCTTTGGGTTCAATCTTGCGGTGCTCGATCCCAGTGACAGAAAGGGAAACAACACGTATTGTATTGTTGCCATCGAGGATAAAAAGATGGGGTTTACATCATATTTCATGAGTTTATCCCTCTACATCATGTCATCTTGCTTAAGGCGTTACTCTGTTCTTATGAACTTAATACTCTAGATGCATGTTGGATAGCGGTCGATGTGTGGAGTAATAGGAGTAGATGTAGGCAGGAGTTGGTCTACTTGTCACGGACGTGATGCCTATATACATGATCATGCCTAGATATTCTCTTAATTATTTGCTTTTCTATCAATTGCTCGACTGTAATTTGTTCACCCACTGTAATACTTATGCCATCTTGAGAGAAGCCACTAGTGAAACCTATGGCCCCCGGGTCTATTTTCCATCATACAAGTTTCCAATCTATTTTATTTTGCAATCTTTAATTCCAATCTATATCATAAAAATACCAAAAATATTTATCTTATTATTATCATCTCTATCAGATCTCACTCTTGCAAGTGGCCGTGAAGGGATTAACAACCCCTTTATCACGTTGGTTGCGAGGTTCTTATTTGTTTGTGTAGGTACGAGGTGACTCGCGCGTGGTCTCCTACTGGATTGATACCTTGGTTCTCAAAAACCGAGGGAAATACTTACGCTACTTTACTGCACCACCCTTTCCTCTTCAAGGGAAAATCAACACAGTGCTCAAGAGGTTGCAAGAAGGATTTCTGGCGCCGTTGCCAGGGAGATCTACGCCAAGTCAAGACATACCAAGTACCCATCACAACTCTTATCCTTCACATTACATTATTTGCCATTTGCCTCTCGTTTTCCTCTCTCCCACTTCACCCTTGCCTTTTTATTCACCCTATCTTTTTCGTTAGCCTCTTTTTTGTTTGCCTCTTTTGCCTGTTTCTTGTTTGCTTGTGTGTTTGGTTGCTTGCTTGTCACGATGGCTCAAGATAATACTAAATTGTGTGACTTTGCCAATACCAGCGATAATGATTTTATTAGCACTCCGATTGCTCCTCTTACTGATGCTGAATCTTGTGAAATTAATTCTGCTTTGCTAAATCTTGTCATGAAAGATCCGTTTTCTGGCCTTCCTAGTGAAGATGCCGCTAGCCATCTAAACAACTTTGTTGATTTGTGTGATATGCAAAATAAGAAAGATGTGGACAACGATATTGTTAAACTTAAGCTATTTCCGTTTTCGCTTAGAGATCATGCTAAAGCTTGGTTTTCGTCTTTGCCTAAAAATAGTATTGATTCATGGAATAAGTGCAAAGATGATTTTATCTCTAAGTATTTTCCTTCCACTAAGATCATCTCTCTTAGAAATGATATTATGAATTTTAAGCAACTTGATCATGAACATGTTGCATAATCTTGGGAGAGGATGAAATTAATGATACGTAATTGCCCTACACATGGTTTTGAATTTATGGATGATTATACAAATTTTTTACGCCGCATTGAATTTTGCTCCTAGAAATTTTTTAGATTCGGCCGCGGGAGGCACTTTTATGGAAATCACTTTAGTAGAAGCTACCAAACTCCTAGATAATATTATGGTTAATTATTCTCAATGGCACACTGAAAGATCTACTAGTAAAAAGGTGCATGCAATTGAAGAGATTAATGTTTTGAGTGGAAAGATGGATGAACTTATGAAATTGTTAGCTAATAAGAGTGCTCCTACCGGTCCTAATGATATGCCTTTGTCTACTTTGATTGAGAATAATAATGAAGCTATGGATGTGAATTTGTTGGTAGGAACAATTTTGGTAATAGCGCGTATAGAGGTAATTTCAATTCTAGGCCGTTTCCTAGTAATTCCTCTAATAATTATGGTAATTCCTACAACAATTCTTATGGAAATTATAATAAGATGCCCTCTAATTTTGAATCTAGTATTAAAGAATTTATTACTTCCCAAAAGAGTTTCAATGCTTTGATTGAAGAAAAATTGCTTAAGATTGATGAGTTGGCTAGGAACGTGGATAGAATTTCTCTTGATGTTGATTCTTTGAAACTTAGATCTATTCCACCTAAGAATTATATCAATGAGTCTCTAAAAGCCATGAGAATTTCCATTGATGAGTGCAAAGAAAGAACCGGTAGGATGCGTGCTAAGAAAGATTGCTTTGTGAAAGCGTGTTCTTCTAGTTTTCATGACAATAAAGATGAAGATCTAAAAGTAATTGATGTGTCCCCTATTAAATCCTTGTTTTGCAATATGAATCTTTATAATTATGGGACTGGAGATTAGTCAACTTTAGTTAGAAGGCATCCCAAAAATTCAGAGTTTTTAGATCTTGATGCAAAAATTGGTAAAAGTGGGATTGAAGAGGTCAAAACTTTAGATATCAATGAACCTACTATCTTGGATTTCAAGGAATTTAATTATGATAATTGCTCTTTGATAGATTGTATTTCCTTGTTGCAATCCGTGCTAAATTCTCCTCATGCTTATAGTCAAAATAAAGCTTTTACTAAACATATCGTTGATGCTTTGGTGCAATCTTATGAAGAAAAACTTGAATTGGAAGTTTCTATCCCTAGAAAACTTTATGACGAATGGGAACCTACAATTAAAATTAAAATTAAATATCATGAATGCTATGCTTTGTGTGATTTGGGTGCTAGTGTTTCCATGATTCCAAAAACTTTGTGTGATTTGCTAGGTTTCCGTGAATTTGATGATTGTTCTCTAACCTTGCACCTTGCGGATTCCACCATTAAGAAACCTCTGGGAAGAATTAATGATGTTCTTATTGTTGCAAATAGGAACTATGTGCCCGTAGACTTCATTGTTCTTGATATAGATTGCAATCCTTCATGTCCTATTATTCTTGGTAGACCTTTCCTTAGAACGATTGGTGCAATTATTGATATGAAGGAAGGGAATATTAGATTCCAATTTCTGTTAAGGAAGGGCATGGAACACTTTCCTAGAAAGAAAATTAAATTACCTTATGAATCTATTATGAGAGCCACTTATGGATTGCATACCAAAGATGACAATACCTAGATCTATCCTTGCTTTTATGCCTAGCTAAGGGCGTTAAACGATAGCGCTTGTTGGGAGGCAACCCAATTTTATTTTTATTCCTTGATTTTTGCTCCTGTTTAGTAATAAATAATTTATCTAGCCTCTCTTTTGGTTGTGTTTTTTGTGTTTAATTAGTGTTTTTTCCAAGTAGAACCATTGGGAAGACTTGGGGAAAGTCTTTTTGATCCTGCTGTAAAAAACAGAAACTTTAGCGCTCGCGAGAATTGCTGCCATTTTTTACTGGAGAGTGCTATTTAATTAATTATTTTTGAATATTATTAATAGATAAATTCCTCACGTCCATAAATTTATTTTACAATTTTTGGGGTTCCAGAAGTATTCGAAACCTACATATTACTACAGACTGTTCTGTTTTTGACAGATTCTGTTTTTCGTGTGTTGTTTGCTTATTTTGATGAATCTATGGCTAGTAATAGTGTTTATGAACTATAGAAAAGTTGGAATACAGTAGGTTTAACACCAATATAAATCAATAATGATTTCATTACAGTACCTTGAAGTGGTGGTTTGTTTTCTTTTACTAACGGAGCTCACAAAGATTTTCTTTTAAGTTTTGTGTTGTGAAGTTTTCAAGTTTTGGGTAAGGGATTTGATGGATTATGGAACAAGGAGTGGCAAGAGCCTAAGCTTGGGGATGCCAAAGGCACCCCAAGGTAAAATCCAAGGACACCAAAAAGCCTAAGCTTGGGGATGCCCCAGAAGGCATCCCCTCTTTCGTCTTCGTCTATCGGTAACTTTACTTGGAGCTATATTTTTATTCGCGACATGATATGTGTTTTGCTTGGAGCGTCTTGTATGATCTGAGTCTTTGCTTTCTAGTTTACCACAATCTTCCTTTCTGTACACACCTTTTGTTAGAGACACACATGAATTGGAATTTATTAGAATACTCTATCTGCTTCACTTATATCTTTTGAGCTATATAGTTTTTGCTCTAGTGCTTCGCTTATATCTTTTAGAGCACGGCGATGGTTTTATTTTATAGAAATAATTGATCTCTCATGCTTCACTTATCTCATTTTGAGAGTCCTTTAGAACAGCATGGTAATTCACTTTGGTTATAAATAATAAATGCTAAGAGAAGTTGGATGCTTGATAGATGGTTTTGAGATATTAATGTGGTAATATTAGAAGTGTGCTAGTTGAGTAATTGTGAAATTGATGAATACTTGTGTTGAAGTTGGCAAGTCTCGTAGCATGCACGTATGGTGAACGTTATGTGACAAATTTTAAGCATGGGGTGTTCTTTGATTGCTTTCCTTATGAGTGGCGGTCGGGGACGAGCGATGGTCTTTTCCTACCAATCTATCCCCCTAGGAGCATGCGCGTAGTGCTTGATTTTGATGACTTGTAGATTTTTGCAATAAGTATGTGAGTTCTTTATGACTAATGTTGAGTCCATGGATTATACGCACTCTCACCCTTCCACCATTGCTAGCCTCTTCGGTACCGTGCATTTCCCTTTCTCACCTTGAGAGTTGGTGCAAACTTTGCCGGTGCATCCAAACCCCGTGATATGATATGCTCTATCACCCATAAGCCTCCTTATATCTTCCTCAAAACAGCCACCATACCTACCTATTATGGCATTTCCCTAGCCATTCCAGATATATTGCCATGCAACTTTCCACCGTTCCATTTATATGACACGCATCATCATTGTCATATTGCTTTGCATGATCATGTAGTTGACATCGTATTTGTGGCAAAGCCACCGTTCATAATTTTTTCATACATGTCACTCTTGATTCATCGCAATCCCGGTACACCGTCGAAGGCATTCACATAGAGTCATATTTTGTTCTAAGTGTCGAGTTGTAAGAAAATAAAAATGTGATGATCATCATTAGAGCATTGTCCCATGTGAGGAAAGGATGATGGAGACTATGATTCCCCCACAAGTCGGGATGAGACTCCGGACGAAAAAAAGAAGAAAAAAGAAAGAAAAGAGGCCAAAAAAAGAAGAAGGCCCAAATAAAAATAAATAAATAAATGAGAGAAAAAGAGAGAAGGGACAATGTTACTATCCTTTTTCCACACTTCTGCTTCAAAGTAGCACCATGATCTTCATGATAGAGAGTCTCTTATTTTGTCACTTTCATATACTAGTGGGTATTTTTCATTATAGAACTTGGCTTGTATATTCAAATGATGGGCTTCCTCAAATGCCCTAGGTCTTCGTGAGCAAGCGAGTTGGATGCACACCCACTTAGTTTCTTTGATGAGCTTTCATATATTTATAGCTCTAGTGCATCCGTTGCATGGCAATCCCTACTACTTGCATTGACATCAATAGGTGGGCATTTCCATAGCCCATTGATTATCCGCGCCAATGTGAGACTTTCTCCCTTTTTGTCTTCTCACACAACCTCAATCATCATATTCTATTCCACCCTAGTGCTATGTCCATGGCTCGCGCTCATATATTGCGTAAAAGTTGAAAGAGTTTGAAAAGGCTAAGTATGAAACAATTGCTTGGCTTATCATCAGGGTTGTGCATGATGAGAGCATTTTGTGTGACGAAAATGAAGCATGACCAAACTATATGACTTTGTAGGGATAAGTTTTCTTTGGCTATGGTATTTTGATAAGACATAATTGCTTGATTAGCATACTTGGAGTATTACTATTTTTATGTCAACAATAAACTTTTATCTTGAATCTTTCGGATCTGAACATTCATGCCACAATAGAGAAAAATACATTGAATAATATTCTATAAAGCATTCCACATCAAAAATTCTGTTTTTTATCATTTACCTACTCGAGGACGAGCAGAAATTAAGCTTGGGGATGCTGACACGCCTGCCCCCCTGGGTGCGCCCCTGACCCTCGTGACCCCCCCGTAAGGCAGTTGCTGCTCTTCTTTGGCAAAAAGAAAGATAATTTTCGAAGAAAAAAATCTGGGTGAAGGTTTCAATCCAATCGGAGTTACGGATATCAGGATATATAAGAAATAGTGAAAGGGCAGAATCCTAGAACGCAGATACAGAGAGAGACAGAGAGACAGATCCAACCTCGGAGAGGATCTCGCCCCTCCCATGCCATGGAGACCAAGGACCAGAGGGGGAACCCTTCTCACATCTAGGGAGGAGGTCAAGGAAGAAGAAGAAGGGGGCCCCCTCTCCCCCTCTCTTCCGGTGGCACCGGAACACCGCCGGGCCATCATCATCACCGTGATCTTCACCAACACCTATGCCATCTCCACCAACATCTCCATCACCTTCTCCCCTCTATCTACAGCGGTCCACTCTCCTGCAACCCGTTGTACACTCTACTTGAACATGGTGCTTTATGCTTCATATTATTATCCAATGATGTGTTGCCATCCTATGATGTCTGAGTAGATTTTCGTTGTCCTATCGGTGATTGGTGAATTGCTATGATTGATTTAATTTTCTTGTGGTTATGTTGTTGTCCTTTGGTGCCATCATATGAGCGCGCGCGTGGATCACACCATAGGGTTAGTTGTATGTTGATAGGACTATGTATTGGAGGGCAAGAGTGACAAAAGCTTCAACCTAGCATAGAAATTGATGCATACGAGATTGAAGGGGGACCAATATATCTTAATGCTATGGTTGGGTTTTACCTTAATGAACATTAGTAGTTGAGGATGCTTGCTAATAGTTCCAATCATAAGTGCATAGAATTACAAGTCAGGGATGGCATGCTAGCAGTGGCCTCTCCCACATAAAACTTGCTATCGGTCTAGTAAAGTAGTCAATTGCTTAGGGACAATTTTACAACTCCTACCACCACTTTTCCACACTCTCTATACTAACTTTATTGTGTGTTTACCTAAACAGCCACTACTTTTTATTTACGTGCACTTTATATTCTTGCAAACCTATCCAAAAACACCTACAAAGTACTTCTAGTTTCATACTTGTTCTAGGTAAAGCAAACGTTAAGCGTGCGTAGAGTTGTATTGGTGGTCGATAGGACTTGAGGGAATATTTGTTCTACCTTTAGCTCCTCGTTGGGTTCGACACTCTTACTTATTGAAAGAGGCTAAAATTGATCCCCTATACTTCTGGGTTATCAAGACCTTTTTCTGGCCCGTTGCCGGGGAGCCATAGCGTGGGGTGAATATTCTCGTGTGTGCTTGTTTGGTTTATCACTAAGTAGTTTTTATTTTGTGCTCTTGTTTTCTACCTTTAGTTATGGGTAGGAAACGCAAAATACTAAAAAAAATTAGTTGTACCTACTACACCAATGGTTGAAGAACCATTCAAAATCTATCACACTCCTAAAGCTCTTTACTTGGATCATCTTCGATGCCTTTGTGCTCGTGCTAAAACCCCAACTAGATTAGTTGAGGGCAAATCTTTAGATGAGCATGCTTGTTATGTGCGACACCGATTATCTCAAAAAGGGGAACTTTTACTGGATCAAATTCATCATTTGCAGTGCTATGCTTGGAATTTATGTGAAATATATGATGTTACTTGTTGTTCTGAAAACCCTAAGAAACACCTTCCCTACCAATGTGAGTTTAGCGATAATGGAATCGTATCTTCGTATGCTAAGGTGTTTATAATTACTATGATGTTCAACAAATTGAAGAATTTGTTGCTTTTAAGGGTGCTTATGAAATTTCTTCTTTGATTGAAAAGTATGATGCTACTCTTTACAAATCTGAAAATTTTGCTATACTTAAATATTGTTATGATAATTATGCTTCTAATGCCTATATTAAACCATATATTGAGGACTCCTCCGCTATCCAAGAAGAGACTAATATTTTGCAGGAGTCTAAGGAATAAGGAATTAATGACATTGTTAGCTCATTGGATGAAAAAGATGAGGAGGAGAGCGAAGAACAAAAGGAGGAAGAGCGGATTGATCACCCATGCCCTCCTTCTAATGAGAGTAACTATTCAACTCATACATTGTTTAATTTCCCTTCGTGCTTACCGAAGGATGATTGCTATGATGACTGTTATGATCCCGTTGATTATCTTGAAATATCCCTTTTTGATGATGCTTGCTATGCTTGTGGCCAAGATGCCAATATGAATTATGCTTATGGAGATGAACTTGCTATAGTTCCTTATGTTAAACATGAAATTGTTGCTATTGCACCCACGCATGGTAGTCCTATTGTCTTTTTGAATTCTCCCAACTACACTATATCGGAGAAGTTTACCCTTATTAAGGATTATATTGATGGGTTGCGTTTTACTATTACACATGATGATTTTGATAGATATAATATGCATGTGCTTTCTGCTCCTACTTGCAATTATTATGAGAGAGGAACTACATCTCCGCCTCTTTATGTTTCCAACACAAAAAATTGCAAGAAACTGTTTATACTATGCATTGGCCTTTACTTTGTGTGCATGAATTGTTCTTTTATGACATGCCGATGCATAGGAAGAGAGTTAGACTTCGTCATTACATGATATATGTTACTTTGTGCTCACTACTAAATTACAGATAATTGTCAATTAAAATTGGCTTTGATATACCTTGGGATCCGGGTGGATCCATTACTTGAGCACTATATGCCTAGCTTAATGGCTTTAAAGAAAGCGCTACCAGGGAGACAACCCGGAAGTTTTAGAGAGTCATTTATTTCTGCTGTGTGCTTTTATAAGGTTTAAAAATAAAAATAATGTGCCAGGGTTTGCCTTTAGGATGTTTTAGATTACTTGTTGGTTTGTGCGGTGCAGGACAGAAACTTTGGCTGTATCGCACGGTTTTACATTTTTTTACTGGAACGTCAAACGGTTATGAAACTTTTTGAAATGTATTTATATACAAATTTTTTACTTTTACTAATTTTGGTAGAATTTTGGGAGTACCAGAAGTATGGTGAATGTTCAGATTACTACAGACTGTCCTGTTTAAGACAGATTCTGTTTTTGATGCATAGTTTGCTTGTTTTGATGAAACTATCGATTCCTATCAGTGGATTAAGCCATGGAAAAGTTATATTACAGTGGCTACAATGCAAAAACAAAATATGAATTGGTTTGCAACAGTACTTAGAGTAGTGATTTGCTTTATTATACTAACGGATCTTACTGAGTTTTCTGTTGAGTTTTGTGTGGATGAAGTGTTCGAAGATCGAGTAGGTCTCGATGTGAGAAGAAGGAAGAGAGGCAAGAGATCAAGATTTGGGATGCCCGAGGCACCCCAAGTAAATATTCAAGGAGACTCAAGCGTCTAAGCTTGGGGATTCCCCGGAAGGCATCCCATCTTTCTTCAACAAGTATCTGTATGTTTTCGGATTCGTTTCGTTCATGCGATATGTGCAAATCTTGGAGCGTCTTTTGCATTTAGTTTTAATTTTTATTTTATGCACCATGCTGGTATGAGATAGCCCTTGGTTGATTTACATAATTCTCTTTGCACTTCACTTAAATCTTTTGAGTATGGCTTTATAGAATGCTTCATGTCCTTCGCTTATATCATTTGAAGTTTGGATTGCCTGTTTCTCTTCACATAGAAAACCGCCATTTGTAGAATGCTCTTTTGCTTCACTTATATTTTTTAGAGCGTGAGAATATCTTTTGTAGAGAGAATTAAACTCTCTTGCTTCACTTATATCCATTTAGAGAGTTGACAGGAATTGGTCATTCACATGGTTAGTCATAAAATCCTACATAAAACTTGTAGATCACTAAATATGATATGTTTGATTCCTTGCAATAGTTTTGCGATATAAAGGTGGTGATATTAGAGTGGTGCTAGTTGAGTAATTGTTAAATTGAGAAATACTTGTGTTGAGGTTTGCAAGTCCCATAGCATGCACGTATGGTGAACCGTTATGTAACGAAGTTGGAGCATGAGGTATTTATTGATTGTCTTCCTTATGAGTGGCGGTCGGGGACGAGCGATGGTCTTTTCCTACCAATCTATCCCCCTAGGGGCATGCATAGTAGTACTTTGCTTCGAGGGCTAATAAACTTTTGCAATAAGTATATGAGTTCTTTATGACTAATGTGAGTCCATGGATTATACGCACTCTCACCCTTCCATCATTGCTAGCCTCTTCGCTACCATGCATTGCCCTTTCTCACCTCGAGAGTTGGTGCAAACTTCGCCGGTGCATCCAAACCCTGTGATACGATACGCTCTATCACACATAAACCTCCTTATATCTTCCTCAAAATAGCCACCATACCTACCTATCATGGCATTTCCATAGCCATTCCGAGATATATTGCCATGCAACTTCCATCATCATCATATACATGACTTGAGCATTTATTGTCATATTGCTTTGCATGATCGTAAGATATCTTGCATGATTTTTTCATGGCTTGTACGTTTTTTGATGTCATTGCTACGCTAGATCATTGCACATCCCGGTACACCGCCGGAGGCATTCATATAGAGTCATATCCTTGTTCTAGTATCGAGTTGTAATATTGAGTTGTAAGTAAATAAAATTGTGATCATCATCATTATTAGAGCATTACCCCAGTGAGGAAAGGATGATGGAGACTATGCTGATTCCCCCACAAGTCGGGATGAGACTCAGGACTTTAAAAATAAATAAAAGAGGCCAAAGAAGCCCAAATAAAAGAAAAGGAGGCCAAATAAGCCCACCAAAATAAAAAAGAGAGAGAAAAAGAGAGAAGGGCCAATGTTACTATCCTTTTACCAGACTTGTGCTTCAGAGTAGCACCATGTTCTTCATATAGAGAGTCTCTTGAGTTATCACTTTCATATAATAGTGGGAATTTTCATTATAGAACTTGGCTTGTATATTCCAATGATCGGCTTCCTCAAATGCCCTAGGTCTTCATGAGCAAGCAAGTCAGATGCACACCCACTTAGCTTCAGTTTGAGCTTTCATACACTTATAGCTCTAGTGCATCCGTTGCAGGGCAATCCCCACTCCTCACATTGACATCAATTGATGGGCATCTCCATAGCCCGTTGATTAGCCGCGTCGATGTGAGACTTTCTCCTTTTTTGTCTTCTCACACAAACCTCCATCATCATATTCTATTCCACCCATAGTGTTATGCCCATGGCTTGCGCTCATGTATTGTGTGAGGGTTGAAAAGGCTGAAGCGCGTTAAAAAGTATGAACCAATTGCTCGGCTTGTCATCGGGGTTGTGCATGATTTGAATGCTTTGTGTGGTGAAGATGGAGCATAGCCAGACTATATGATTTTGTAGGGATGAGCTTTCTTTGGCTATGTTATTTTGATAAGACATAATTGCTTGGTTAGTATGCTTGAAGTATTATTGTCTTAATGTCAAATGATAGACTATTGCTTTGAATCACTCGTGTCTTAATATTCATGCCATGATTAGATATATGATCAAGATTATGCTAGGTAGCATTCCACATCAAAAATTATCTTTTTTATCATTTACCTACTCGAGGACGAGCAGGAATTAAGCTTGGGGATGCTGATACGTCTCCGTCGTATCTATAATTTTTGATTGTTCCATGCCAATATTCTGCAACTTTTATATACTTTTGGCAACTTTTTATACTATTTTGGCACTAACATATTGATCCAGTGCCCAGTGCCAGTTCCTGTTTGTTGCATGTTTTTTGTTTCGTAGAAAATCCATATCAAACGGAGTCCAAACAGAAAAAAAAATGGACGGAGAATATTTTTGGAATATTTGTGAAATATGGGAAGAAGAATCAACGCGAGAAGGTGCCCGAGGGGGCCAGGAGGCAGGGGGCACGCCCCTGACCCTCGTGGGCCCCCCGTAAGGCGGTTGGTGCTCTTCTTTGGCCACAAGAAAGCTAATTTTCGGAGAAAAATCTGGGTGAAGGTTTCAATCCAATCAGAGTTATGGATCTCCGGATATATAAGAAACAGTGAAAGGACAGAAAACTAGAACGCAGAAACAGAGAGACGGAGAGACAGATCCAATCTCGGAGGGGCTCTCGCTCCTCCCATGCCATGGAGACCAAGGACCAGAGGGGGAACCCTTCTCCCATCTAGGGAGGAGGTCAAGGAAGAAGAAGAAGAAGAAGAAGAAGGGGGGCCCTCTCCCCCTCTCTTTCGGTGGTGCCGGAACGCCGCCGGGGCCATCATCATCTCCGCGATCTTCACCAACACCTATGCCATCTCCACCAACATCTCCATCACCTTCCCCCCTCTATCTACAGCGGTCCACTCTCCCGCAACCCGCTATACCCTCTACTTGAACATGGTGCTTTATGCTTCATATTATTATCCAACGATGTGTTGTCATCCTATGATGTCTGAGTAGATTTTCGTTGTCCTATCGGTGAATGGTGAATTGCTATGATTGATTTAATTTGCTTGTGGTTATGTTGTTGTCCTTTGGTGCCCATCATATGAGCGCGCGCGTGGATCACACCATAGGGTTAGTTGTATGTCGATAGGACTATGTATTGGAGGGCAAGAGTGACAGAAGCTTCAACCTAGCATAGAAATTGATGCATATGGGATTGAAGGGGGACCAATATATCTTAATGCTATGGTTGGGTTTTACCTTAACGAACGTTAGTAGTTGAGGATGCTTGCTAATAGTTCCAATCATAAGTGTATAGAATTCCAAGTCAGGGATGACATGCTAGTAGTGGCCTCTCCCACATAAAACTTGCTATCGGTCCAGTAAAGTAGTCAATTGCTTAGGGACAATTTAACAACTCCTACCACCACTTTTCCACACTCGCTATACTAACTTTATTGTGTCTTTACCTAAATAGCCCCTACTTTTTATTTACGTGCACTTTATATTCTTGCAAACCTATCCAAAAGGACCTACAAAGTACTTCTAGTTTCATACTTGTTCTAGGTAAAGCAAACATTAAGCGTGCGTAGAGTTGTATCGGTGGTCGATAGAACTTGAGGGAATATTTGTTATACCTTTAGCTCCTTGTTGGGTTCGACACTCTTACTTATCGAAAGAGGCTACAATTCATCCCCTATACTTGTGGGTTATCAAACGGGTGCAAGCCAGTTTTGCACACGCAGAATACTCGGGTTAAACTTGACGAGCCTAGCATATGCAGATATGGCCTCGGAACACTGAGACCGAAAGGTCGAGCGTGAATCATATAGTAGATATGATCAACATAGTGATGTTCACCATTGAAAACTACTCCATCTCACGTGATGATCGGACATGGTTTAGCTGAGATGGATCACGTGATCATTTAGATGACTAGAGGGATGTCTATCTAAGTGCGAGTTCTTAAGTAATACTCCCCCCATTCCTAAATATTTGTCTTTCTAGAGATTTCAACAAGTAACAACATACAGAGCAAAATGAGCGAATCCACACTCTAAAATATGTCTATATACATCCATATGTGGTAGTCCATTTGAATTCTCCAAAAGACAAATATTTAGGAAAGGAGGGAGTATGATTAATTGAACTTTAATTTATCATGAACTTAGTACCTGATAGTATTTTGCATGTCTATGTTGTTGTAGATAAATGACCCGTGCTACTATTCCTTTGAATTTTAATGTGTTCCTAGAGAAAGCTTAGTTGAAAGATGATGGTAGCAACTACACAGACTGGGTCCATAACTTGAGGATTATCCTCATTGCTGCACAGAAGAATTACGTCCTGGAAGCACCGCTAGGTGCAAAGCCCGCTGTAGGAGCAACTCCAGATGTTATGAACGTTTTGCAGAGCAAAGCTGATGACTACTCAATAGTTCAGTGTGCCATGCTTTACGGCTTAGAATCGGGACTTCAATGACGTCTTGAACATCATGGAGCATATGAGATGTTCCAGGAGTTGAAGTTAATATTTCAAGAAAATGCCCGGATTGAGAGATATGAAGTCTCCTATAAGTTCTATAGCTGCAAAATGGAGGAGAATAGTTAAGTCAGTGAACATATATTCAGAATGTCTGGGTACCACAACCACTTGACTCAACTGGGAGTTAATCTTCCTGATGATAGTGTCATTGACAGAGTTCTTTAATCACTGCCACCAAGCTACAAAAGCTTCATGATGAACTATAATATGTAAGGAATGGATAAAACAATTCCCGAGCTCTTCGCAATGCTAAAGGCTGCGAAGGTAGAAATCAAGAAGGAGCATAAAGTGTTGATGGTTAACAAGACCACCAGTTTCAAGAAAAAGGGAAAAGGGAAGAAGGGAAACTTCAAGAAGAGCGACAAGCAAGTTGCTGCTCAAGTGAAGAAGCCCAAGTCTGGACCTAAGCCTGAGACTAAGTGCTTCTACTGAAAAGGGACTAATCACTGGAAGCGGAGCTGCCCCAAGTATTTGGCGGATAAGAAAGATGGCAAAGTCAAAGGTATATTTGATATACATGTTATTGATGTGTACCTTACTAATTCTCGCAGTAGCGCCTGGGTTTTTGATACTAGTTCTGTTGCTCATATTTGCAACTCAAAACAGGGGCTACAGATTAAGCAAAGATTGGCTAAAGACGAGGTGACGATGCGCGTGGGAAATAGTTCCAAAGTCGATGTGATCGCGGTCGGCACGCTACCTCTACATCTACCGATCAGCACCAAGACTCCATGGGTGTTAGAATCATTACAATGTAATCTAGATTATTGACTCTAGTGCAAGTGGGAGACTGAAGGAAATATGCCCTAGAGGCAATAATAAAGTTGTTATTTATATTTCCTTATATCATGATAAATGTTTATTATTCATGCTAGAATTGTATTAACCGAAAACTTAGTACATGTGTGAATACATAGACAAACAGAGTGTCACTAGTTTGCCTCTACTTGACTAGCTCGTTGAATCAATGATGGTTATGTTTCCTAAACCATAGACATGAGTTCTCATTTGATTAACGGGATCACATCATTAGAGAATGATGTGATTGACTTGACCCATCTGTTAGCTTAGCACAATGATCGTTTAGTTTGTTGCTATTGCTTTCTCCATAACTATACATGTTCCTATGACTATGAGATCATGCAACTCCCGAATACGGAAGGAACACTTTGTGTGCTACCAAACGTCACAACGTAACTGGGTGATTATAAAGGTGCTCTACAGGTGTCTCCGATGGTGTTTGTTGAGTTGGCATGGATCAAGATTAGGATTTTTCACTCCGATTGTCGGAGAGGTATCTCTGGGCCCTCTCGGTAATGTACATCACTATAAGCGTAGCAAGCAATGTAGCTAATGAGTTAGTTACGTGATGTAGAATTACGGAACGAGTAAAGAGACTTGCCGGTAACGAGATTGAACTAGGTATTGAGATACCAACGATCGAATCTCAGGCAAGTAACATACCGATGACAAAGGGAACAACGTATGTTGTTATGTAGTTTGACCGATAAAGATCTTCGTAGAATATGTAGGAACCAATATGAGCATCCAAGTTCTGCTATTGGTTACTGACTGGAGATGAGTCTCGTTCATGTCTACATAGTTCTCGAACCCGTAGGGTCCGCACGCTTAATGTTCGGTGACGATCGGTATTATGAGTTTATGTATTTTGATGTACCGGAGGTAGTTCGGAGTCCCGGATGTGATCACGGACATGACGAGGAGTCTCAAAATGATCGAGACATAAAGATTGATATATTGGACGGATATGTTCGGACACTGGAAGTGTTCCGGAGAAGTTCCGGATAAAACCGGAGTGCCGGAGGGTTATCGGAACCCCCGGGGGAACTAATGGGCCTCAATGGGCCTTAGTGGAGAGAGAGAGGGGGGGCCAGGGCAGGGCGCGCGCCCCCTCCCCCTTGAGCCCGAATTGGACTAGGAAGGGGGTGGCGCCCCCCCTTTTTCCTTTCCCCTCTCCCTCTCCTTCCTCCCCTCTCTCCCTTTTTGTGGAAACCTACAAGGACTTGGAGTCCTAGTAGGATTCCCCTCTTGGGGGCGCACCAAGGAGGGCCGACCAGCCTCCCCCTCCCTACTTTATATACATGGGGAGGGGGCACCCTAGGACAGACAAGTTGATTGTTTTAGCCGTGTACGGTGCCTCCCTCCACAGATTTCCACCTCGGTCATATCGTTGTAGAGCTTAGGAGAAGCCCTGCGTCAGTAACTTCATCATCACCGTCATCACGCCATCGTGCTGATGAAACTCTCCCTCGACCTCAGCTGGATCTAGAGTTTGTGGGACGTCACCGAGCTGAACATGTGCAGATCGCGGAGGTGCCATACCTTCGGTGCTAGGATCGGTCGGATCGTGAAGACGTACGACTACATCAACCGCATTGTCATAACGCTTCCGCTTATGGTCTATGAGGGTACATGGACAACACTCTCCCCTCTCGTTGCTATGCATCACCTAGATGGATCTTGCGTGTGCGTAGGAATTTTTTTGAAATTACTGCATTCCCCAACACGATTCTTAAAGTTTGGGGCTGTGATGCTTATGTGAAAAATCTTCAAGGGATAAGCTCGAACCCAAATCAGAGAAACGTGTCTTCATAGGATACCAAAAGGAGACTGTTGGGTACACCTTCTATCACAGATCTAAAGGCAAGATATTCGTTGCTAAGAATGGATCCTTTCTAGAGAAGGAGTTTCTCTCGAAAGAAGTGAGTGGGAGGAAAGTAGAACTTGATGAGGTAACTATACCTTCTCCCTTATTGGAAAGTAGTTCATCATAGAAATAAGTTCCAGTGATTCCTACACCAATTAGTGACGAAGCTAATGATGTTGATCATGAAACTTCTGATCAAGTTACTACCGAACCTCGTAGGTCAACCAGAGTAAGATCCGCACCAGAGTGGTACGGTAATCCTATTCTGGAGGTCATGTTACTTGACCATGACGAACCTACGAACTATGAGGAAGCGATGATGAGCCCAGATTCCGCGAAATGGCTTGAGGCCATGAAATCTGAGATGGGATCCATCTATGAGAACAAAGTGTGGAGTGTGGTTGACTTGCCCGATGATCGGCAAGCCATAGAGAATAAATTGATCTTTAAGAAGAAGACTGACGCTGACGGTAATATTACTGTCTACAAAGCTCGACTTGTTGTGAAAGGTGTTCGACAAGTTCAACGAGTTGACTATGATGAGACCTTCTCACCCATAGCGATGCTTAAGTTTGTCCGAATCATGTTAGCAATTGCCGCATTTTATGATCATGAAATTTGGCAAATGGTTGTCAAAACTGCATTCCTTAATGGATATCTCAAAGAAGAGTTGTATATGATGCAACCAAAAGGTTTTGTCAATCCTAAAGGTGCTAACAAAGTGCGCAAGCTCCAGTGATCCATTTATGGACTGGTGCAAGCCTCTTGGAGTCGGAATATACGCTCTGATATTGTGATCAAAGCATATGGTTTTATACAGACGTTTGGAGAAGCCTGTATTTACAAGAAAGTGAGTGTGAGCTCCTTAACATTTCTGATATTATATGTGGATAACATATTGTTGATCGGAAATGATACTGAATTTCTGAATAGCATCAAAGCACACTTGAATAAGAATTTTTCGATAACCCTCCCGGTATTCCGGTAAAATCCCGATTTCACCCGGAACACATCCGATATCCAAACATAGGCTTCCAATATATCAATCTTTATGTCTCGACCATTTCGAGACTCCTCGTCATGTCCATGATCACATCCGGGACTCCGAACAACCTTCGGTACATCAAAATGCATAAACTCATAATATAACTATCATCGTAACCTTAAGCGTGCGGACCCTACGGGTTCGAGAACAATGTAGACATGACCGAGATACGTCTCCGGTCAATAACCAATAGCGGGACCTGGATGCCCATATTGGCTCCTACATATTCTACGAAGATCTTTATCGGTCAGACCGCATAACAACATACGTTGTTCCCTTTGTCATCGGTATGTTACTTGCCCGAGATTCGATCGTCGGTATCCAATACCTAGTTCAATCTCGTTTCCGGCAAGTCTCTTTACTCGTTCCGTAATACATCATCTCACAACTAACATATTAGTTGTAATGCTTGCAAGGCTTATGTGATGTGTATTACCGAGAGGGCCCAGAGATACCTCTCCGACAATCGGAGTGACAAATCCTAATCTCGAAATACGCCAACCCAACATCTACCTTTGGAGACACCTGTAATGCTCCTTTATAATCACCCAGTTACGTTGTGACATTTGGTAGCACCCAAAGTGTTCCTCCGGTAAACGGGAGTTGCATAATCTCATAGTCATAGGAACATGTATAAGTCATGAAGAAAGCAATAGCGACATACTAAATGATCGGGTGCTAAGCTAATGGAATGGGTCATGTCAATCAGATCATTCAACTAATGATGTGACCTCGTTAATCAAATAACAACTCATTGTTCATGGTTAGGAAACATAACCATCTTTGATTAACGAGCTAGTCAAGTAGAGGCATACTAGTGACACTTTGTTTGTCTATGTATTCACACATGTATTATGTTTCCGGTTAATACAATTCTAGCATGAATAATAAACATTTATCATGATTATAAGGAAATAAATAATAACTTTGTTATTGCCTCTAGGGCATATTTCCTTCAGTCTCCCACTTGCACTAGAGTCAATAATCTAGATTACACTGTAATGATTCTAACACCCATGGAGCTTTAGTGCTGATCATGTTTTGCTTGTGGAAGAGGCTTAGTCAACGGGTCTGCAACATTCAGATCCGTATGTATCTTGCAAATCTCTATGTCTCCCACCTGGACTAGATCCCGGATGGAGTTGAAGCGTCTCTTGATGTGTTTGGTCCTTTTGTGAAATCTGGATTCCTTTGCCAAGGCAATTGCACCAGTATTGTCACAAAAGATTTTCATTGGACCCGATGCATTAGGTATGACACCTAGATCGGATATGAACTCCTTCATCCAGACTCCTTCGTTCGCTGCTTCCGAAGTAGCTATGTACTCCGCTTCACATGTAGATCCCGCTACGACGCTTTGTTTAGAACTGCACCAACTGACAGCTCCACCGTTTAATGTAAACACGTATCCGGTTTGCGATTTAGAATCGTCCGGATCAGTGTCAAAGCTTGCATCAACGTAACCTTTTACGGTGAGCTCTTTGTCACCTCCATATACGAGAAACATATCCTTAGTCCTTTTCAGGTATTTCAGGATGTTCTTGACCGCTGTCTAGTGATCCATTCCTGGATTACTTTGGTACCTCCCTGCTAAACTTATAGCAAGGCACACATCAGGTCTGGTACACAGCATTGCATACATGATAGATCCTATGGCTGATGCATAGGGAACATCTTTCATATTCTCTCTACCTTCTGCAGTGGTCGGGCATTGAGTCTTACTCAATTTCACACCTTGTAACACAGGCAAGAACCCTTTCTTTGCTTGATCCATTTTGAACTTCTTCAAAATTTTGTCAAGGTATGTGCTTTGTGAAAGTCCAATTAAGCGTCTTGATCTATCTCTATAGATCTTAATGCCTAATATGTAAGCAGCTTCACCGAGGTCTTTCATTGAAAAACTTTTATTCAAGTATCCCTTTATGCTATCCAGAAATTCTATATCATTTCCAATTAGCAATATGTCATCCACATATAATATCAGAAATGCTACAGAGCTCCCACTCACTTTCTTGTAAATACAGGCTTCTCCGAAAGTCTGTATAAAACCAAATGCTTTGATCACACTATCAAAACGTTTATTCCAACTCCGAGAGGCTTGCACCAGTCCATAAATGGATCGCTGGAGCTTGCACACTTTGTTAGCTCCCTTTGGATCGACAAAACCTTCCGGTTGCATCATATACATCTCTTCTTCCAGAAATCCATTCAGGAATGCAGTTTTGACATCCATCTGCCAAATTTCATAATCATAAAATGCGGCAATCGCTAACATGATTCGGACGGACTTAAGCATCGCTACGGGTGAGAAGGTCTCATCATAGTCAATCCCTTGAACTTGTCGAAAACCTTTCGCGACAAGTCGAGCTTTGTAGACAGTAACATTACCATCAGCGTCAGTCTTCTTCTTGAAGATCCATTTATTCTCAATTGCTTGCCGATCATCGGGCAAGTCAACCAAAGTCCATACTTTGTTCTCATACATGGATCCCATCTCAGATTTCATGGCTTCAAGCCACTTTGCGGAATCTGGGCTCACCATCGCTTCTTCATAGTTCGTAGGTTCATCATGATCTAGTAGCATGACTTCCAGAACTGGATTACCGTACCACTCTGGTGCGGATCTTACTCTGGTTGATCTACGAGGTTCAGTAGTATCTTGTTCTGAAGTTTCATGATCATTATCATTAACTTCCTCACTTATTGGTGTAGGTGTCGCAGAAACAATTTTCTGTGATGTACTACTTTCCAACAAGGGAGCAGGTACAGTTACCTCGTCAAGTTCTACTTTCCTCCCACTCACTTCTTTCGAGAGAAACTCCTTCTCAAGAAAGTTTCCGAATTTAGCAACAAAAGTCTTGCCTTCGGATCTGTGATAGAAGGTGTATCCAATAGTTTCCTTTGGATATCCTATGAAGACACATTTCTCCGATTTGGGTTCGAGCTTATCAGGTTGAAGTTTTTTCACATAAGCATCGCAGCCCCAAACTTTAAGAAATGACAACTTTGGTTTCTTGCCAAACCACAGTTCATAAGGCGTCGTCTCAACGGATTTTGCTGGTGCCCTATTTAACGTGAATGCGGCCGTCTCTAGAGCATAACCCCAAAATGATAGCGGTAAATCAGTAAGAGACATCATAGATCGCACCATATCTAGTAAAGTACGATTACGACGTTCGGACACACCATTACGTTGTGGTGTTCCGGGTGGCATGAGTTGCGAAACTATTCCACAGTTTTTCAAATGTACACCAAACTCGTAACTCAAATATTCTCCTCCACGATCAGATCGTAGAAACTTTATTTTCTTGTTACGATGATTTTCAACTTCACTCTGAAATTCTTTGAACTTTTCAAATGTTTCAGACTTATGTTTCATTAAGTAGATATACCCATATCTGCTTAAATCATCTGTGAAGGTGAGAAAATAACGATATCCGCCACGAGCCTCAATATTCATCGGACCACATACATCGGTATGTATGATTTCCAACAAATCTGTTGCTCTCTCCATAGTACCGGAGAACGGTGTTTTAGTCATCTTGCCCATGAGGCACAGTTCGCAAGTACCAAGTGATTCATAATCAAGTGGTTCCAAAAGTCCATCAGTATGGAGTTTCTTCATGCGCTTTATACCGATATGACCTAAACGATAGTGCCACAAATAAGTTGCACTTTCATTATCAACTCTGCATCTTTTGGCTTCAACATTATGAATATGTGTATTACTACTATCGAGATTCAATAAGAATAGACCACTCTTCAAGGGTGCATGACCATAAAAGATATTACTCATATAAATAGAACAACCATTATTCTCTGATTTAAATGAATAACCGTCTCGCATTAAACAAGATCCAGATATAATGTTCATGCTCAATGCTGGCACCAAATAACAATTATTTAGGTCTAATATTAATCTCGAAGGTAGATGTAGAGGTAGCGTGCCGACCGCGATCACATCGACTTTGGAACCGTTTCCCACGCGCATCGTCACCTCGTCCTTAGTCAATCTTCGCTTAATCCGTAGCCCCTATTTGGAGTTGCAAATATTAGCAGCAGAACCAGTATCAAATACCCAGGTGCTACTGCGAGCATTAGTAAGGTACACATCAATAACATGTATATCACATATACCTCTGTTCACTTTGCCATCCTTCTTATCCGCCAAATACTTGGGGCAGTTCCGCTTCCAGTGACCAGTCTGCTTGCAGTAGAAGCACTCAGTTTCAGGCTTAGGTCCAGACTTGGGTTTCTTCTCTTGAGCAGCAACTGGCTTGCTGTTCTTCTTGAAGTTCCCCTTCTTCTTTCCTTTGCCCTTTTTCTTGAAACTAGTGGTCTTGTTGACCATCAACACTTGATGCTCTTTCTTGATTTCTACCTCCGCAGATTTCAGCATCGCGAAGAGCTCGGGAATAGTCTTGTTCATCCCTTGCATATTATAGTTCATCACGAAGCTCTTGTAGCTTGGTGGCAGTGATTGGAGAATTCTGTCAATGACGCAATCATCTGGAAGATTAACTCCCAATTGAATCAAGTGATTATTACACCCAGACATTTTGAGTATATGCTCACTGACAGAACTGTTCTCCTCCATCTTGCAGCTATAGAACTTATTGGAGACTTCATATCTCTCAATCCGGGCATTTGCTTGAAATATCAACTTCAACTCCTGGAACATCTCATATGCTCCATGACGTTCAAAACGTCATTGAAGTCCCGATTCTAAGCCGTAAAGCATGGCACACTGAACTATCAAGTAGTCATCAGCTTTGCTCTGCCAGACGTTCATAACATCTGGTGTTGCTCCAGCAGCAGGCCTGGCACCCAGCGGTGCTTCCAGGACGTAATTCTTCTGTGCAAGCAATGAGGATAATCCTCAAGTTACGGACCCAGTCCGTGTAATTGCTACCATCATCTTTCAACTTTGCTTTCTCAAGGAACGCATTAAAATTCAACGGAACAACAGCACGAGCCATCTATCTACAATCAACATAAACAAGCAAGATACTATCAGGTACTAAGTTCATGATAAATTTAAGTTCAATTAATCATATTACTTAAGAACTCCCACTTAGATAGACATCCCTCCAATCCTCTAAGTGATCACGCGATCCAAATCAACTAAACCATGTCCGATCATCACGTGAGATGGAGTAGTTTCATCGGTGAACATCATTATGTTGATAATATCTACTATGATTCACGCTCGACCTTTCGGTCTCCGTGTTCCGAGGCCATATCTGTATATGCTTGGCTCGTCAAGTATAACCTGAGTATTCTGCCTGCACAACTGTTTTGCACCCGTTGTATTTGAACGTAGAGCCTATCACACCCGATCATCACGTGGTGTCTCAGCACGAAGAACTTTCGCAACGGTGCATACTCAGGGAGAACACTTCTTGATAATTTAGTGAGAGATCATCTTATAATGCTACCGTCAATCAAAGCAAGATAAGATGCATAAAAGATAAACATCACATGCAATCAATATAAGTGATATGATATGGCCATCATCATCTTGTGCCTGTGATCTCCATCTCCGAAGCACCGTCATGATCACCATCGTCACTGGCGCGACACCTTGATCTCCATCGTAGCATCGTTGTCGTCTCGCCAATCTTATGCTTCCACGACTATCACTACCGTTTAGTAATAAAGTAAAGCATTACATCGCGATTGCATTGCATAAAATAAAGCGACAACCATATGGATCCTGCCAGTTGCCGATAACTCGGTTACAAAACATGATCATCTCATACAATAAAATTCAGCATCATGCCTTGACCATATCACATCACAACATGCCCTGCAAAAACAAGTTAGACGTCCTCTACTTTGTTGTTGCATGTTTTACGTGGCTGCTACGGGCTTAAGTAAGAACCAATCTCACCTACGCATCAAAACCACAATGATAGTTTGTCAAATAGACTCCGTTTTAACCTTTGCAAGGACCGGGCGTAGCCACACTCGGTTCAACTAAAGTTGGAGAGACAGTCGCCCGCAAGCCATCTATGTGCAAAGCACGTCGAGGGAACCGGTCTCGCGTAAGCGTACGCGTAAGGTTGGTCCGGGTCGTCTCGTCCAACAATACCGCCAAACCAAAGTATGACATGCTGGTAGGCAGTATGACTTGTATCGTCCACAACTCACTTGTGTTCTACTCGTGCATATAACATCAACATAAATAACCTAGGCTCTGATACCACTGTTGGGTTTCGTAGTAATTTCAAAAAAATTCCTACGCACACGCAAGATCATGTGATGCATAGCAACGAGGGGGAGAGTGTTGTCTACGTACCCAACGCAGACCGACTGCGGAAGCGATGACACGACGTAGAGGAAGTAGTCGTACGTCTTCACGATCCAACCGATCAAGCACCGAAACTACGGCACCTCCGAGTTCGAGCACACGTTCAGCTCGATGACGATCCCCGGACTCCGATCCAGCAAAGTGTCAGGGAAGAGTTCCGTCAGCACGACGGCGTGGTGACGATCTTGATGTACTACAGCAGCAGGGCTTCGCCTAAACTCCGCTACAGTATTATCGAGGTATATGGTGGCAGGGGGCACCGCACACGGCTAAGGAATAGATCACGTGGATCAACTTGTGTGTCTAGAGGTGTCCCCTGCCTCCGTATATAAAGGAGTAGAGGGGGGGAGGCTGGCCGGCCAAGGAGGGAGGCGCAGGAGGGTCCTACTCCCTCTAGGAGTAGGATCCCCCCCCTATCCTAGTCGGAACAGGATTCGCGGAGGGGGAAAAGAGGAGGAGGGGGCCGGCCACCTCTCCCAGTCCTAATAGGACTAGGGGAAGGGGGAGGCGCACAGCCCATCTAGGGCAGCCTCTTCTCTTTTCCACCAAGGCCCACTATGGCCCATATAGCTCCCGGGGGGTTCCGGTAACCCTCCTGGTATTCCGGTAAAATCCCGATTTCACCCGGAACACATCCGATATCCAAACATAGGCTTCCAATATATCAATCTTTACGTCTCGACCATTTCGAGACTCCTCGTCATGTCCATGATCACATCCGGGACTCCGAACAACCTTCGGTACATCAAAATGCATAAACTCATAATATAACTATCATCGTAACCTTAAGCGTGCGGACCCTACGGGTTCGAGAACAATGTAGACATGACCGAGACACATCTCCGGTCAATAACCAATAGCGGGACCTGGATGCCCATATTGGCTCCTACATATTCTACGAAGATCTTTATCGGTCAGACCGCATAACAACATACGTTGTTCCCTTTGTCATCGGTATGTTACTTGCCCGAGATTCGATCGTCGGTATCCAATACCTAGTTCAATCTCGTTTCCGGCAAGTCTCTTTACTCGTTCCGTAATACATCATCTCAAAACTAACATATTAGTTGTAATGCTTGCAAGGCTTATGTGATGTGTATTACCGAGACGGCCCAGAGATACCTCTCCGACAATCGGAGTGACAAATCCTAATCTCGAAATACGCCAACCCAACATCTACCTTTGGAGACACCTGTAATGCTCCTTTATAATCACCCAGTTACGTTGTGACGTTTGGTAGCACCCAAAGTGTTCCTCCGGTAAACGGGAGTTGCATAATCTCATAGTCATAGGAACATGTATAAGTCATGAAGAAAGCAATAGCAACATACTAAACGATCGGGTGCTAAGCTAATGGAATGGGTCATGTCAATCAGATCATTCAACTAATGATGTGACCTCGTTAATCAAATAACAACTCATTGTTCATGGTTAGGAAACATAACCATCTTTGATTAACGAGCTAGTCAAGTAGAGGCATACTAGTGGCACTTTGTTTGTCTATGTATTCACACATGTATTATGTTTCCGGTTAATACAATTCTAGCATGAATAATAAACATTTATCATGATTATAAGGAAATAAATAATAACTTTATTATTGCCTCTAGGGCATATTTCCTTCAGGGCGGAGGTCGTGTAAAGAGCAGATCGAGGCGAGGCACGAGAGCGATTTACCCAGGTTCGGGTCGCACAGATGCGTAAAACCCTACTCCTACTTTGTGGTTTGGTATCAATTTCTATCTCGGGAGCGCGGAGTGCTACAGTACACACCAGCGGCTAGCAAGACCGAGCGTGAGTGTTCGAACTGGCTAACCCCCCCCCCCTATGTTGCACACGGGCCTCCTTTTATATGCTCAAGGGGTTACCGACAGGTGGCAACGGAGGTAAAGGGCAAAAATGGAAAGGTGCTGTGGTAGGCACAACTACCTGCTACAGTGTATCATACCTAACCCTGGTGGCAGGGGACAAGGGCATTAATTGCCCGTCTGTGTCGCCTAAACAGTACCGAAAGGGACCGCTAGGGACGCCACCGTTTGCCACGATGGTTATCTTGTCAGCGCCTGCTTGCCACCGCGCACCCCTAGCTGCACGGCCTCCTGCCACGTGTGCTTGGGAGGGTCCTAGAGCGGGTGTGCTGGAGCGCGGGCACGAAGTGGGGGTTTCCCGCGGCAAGCTCCTTGCCGCGGTCGTCGTCTTGTCGTGTTCGGGAGCTTGTCGCTCACCGGGCCTTGCCGGAACGCGTGGTGCGCCGCGACAAGTTCCTTGAAATGCCTTGAGTGGCCTTCCCGGCAAGCTCCTCTTGCCGGGGTTTTGTTTCCTTCCCGGCCAGCTCCTCTTGCCGGGGCCTTGGTTTGAGTACTTTGTTCTTGAATGGCTCCAAAGGAACCACGGAGGATCTTGGCGGTCACTCGGCAAGCCTTGCCGCGGGATGCTGCGACTGCCCGTGCACAAGTTCGGGATACTAGGGTACCCCTACTCTAGTACACCGACAGGAGCCCCCGGGCCTGGGCCATACACGGTGCCGAGCGCTGTTGGGCCAGGCCCAAAACAGGGCACGGGCACACGCGGCCTAGGTTACGCCGTATCTTACTCCGTATCCACCGCGCCCTCCCCGAACGCCACGCGTTGAACGCGGCATCGTGGGCGAGATCGTGGGTGGTTATTTTATTTGGAAATGCGGAACGTCCGCCCCCTCCCCCTTTATAAGCAGGGGAAACAGGGGCAGTTGGCCCACTCGCCCGTTGCCGTTTCCAATCTCAGAAACCTCCGCCGCTCCCTCGCCTTCCCAGAGCAGAGAGAGAGAGCAGCGCCCCACCCCCCATTGCCGCCAGCATCACCAACGCCGTCGGCCTCCTCCACTGCTTCCGCCATGGCTCCGAAAGCCGACAAGGGGAAGGCCGTGAAGTCGACCGAGGCGCAGCGGCTCGCGGCGCTGCGGAAGGAGCGGGCAGTTTTCCCCCCCAAGCTTGGCGCGAAGGAGCTGAGGGAGAACTACTATCTGTTCTGGTCGGCGGAGACGCGCGCGCATCCGCGCACAAAGGTACTCCCCGCCATTGCTTGGAAGAAGGCTCCGAACGGATACCCCTTTTTTGCTCTGTTCTTCTACTGCGGGCTCTGTCCGCCCTTCTCAGATTTCTTCTGCGACATCATGAATACGTACGGATTCCATCTCCTTGACTTCACCCCCAATGCCGTCCTGACCATGGCAGTTTTCGCACACCTCTGCGAAAACTTTGTCGGAGTCCTTCCCAACGTAGCCCTCTTCCGCCACTTCTTCATACCCCGAGTAGAGAGAGGAGAGCCTCTATCCGGCGGGATTGCCTGGATCTCAAGGGCCGGCAAGAAGGAGACCTATCTGGAGGGAGAGTTCCGCCGCAAGTGGGAGGAGTGGAGAGCGGATTGGTGCTGGATTGACGAAGAGGATCCGCAGCCATTCACCACCCGGCGCAAAACCCCAGTAGCACGCGGCAGCGATTGGAGCGACATGGCCCCGGAAGACGACAGGCTGAGAATTGCCGTCACCAGGATCCTGCGCCTCAGGCTTGCCGGGCTTACTGTTGGCGCTGTTGGCGCAGACTTCCTTCGCCGCCGCATCGCCCCCCTGCAGGAACGGGGGAGGCCCACTTGGGAGTTCAAGAACGCGGCAGACATTATGAGGCTGCGGCCGGGCCTCAACTATAACTTCACAGTCCTGGAGCTCAACGCAATGCTGCAGGAGTTGTTCAAATATGACCCCCAACATCCCGAGGTGTTCAGGTTGCTGGGGGGCGTTGTGCCGTTGTGCAACAATTCGTCACTTGATCGCATCCGTGCAATGATGCCGGTGTGTGACTCGCATGGAATTGTGCCAACTTGGCAGGAACCTGCCGACGAGGTCGTGCAGCAGTTCTTCGACGACTTGGTGGAAATGCCAGTCTGTCCCGACGAGAAGGACTGCCTCACCCGCGACACCACGGATGCGGAGTTGGCTCTCATCGCCACCAGATGGAGGAGGCAGCGGCAGCCGCAGCCGCGGGCGAGTTCGGTTTTACTGTGGAGGAGGCTGATGCAGCGGAAGCGGCAAGCCGTGCCGAGCGAGGGGAAGCCGCCGGCAAGAAGGAGCTTGTCGGGCGTGACGCCGAGCCGAGCGAGCCCGCCAGGGACACGGGCGGCTCGTTGGAAATCAACTCTTCTTCCTCCTCGTCTTCAGGCAGCTCGCCGCAAGCAGGGCCTCCATCCCCGCCAAGAAGGCGTCTCCGCAAGGCCTGTGACGTGGTGGAGCGGCAAGCGGGTCAACAGTCGCCGCGCCGCGTGACACGCTCTACCGCGGCAAGCACCGTTGCCGCGGGAGCGCCTCATGCCGCGACGGCAACTAGAGCGGAGTCTAGCCGGGCCACCGCTTCAGTCCCTGCCGCTACTCACGCCGCGCCGACAGACGGAGCGGGGTCGTCTCAGCCTACCACCACCGCTCCTGCCAAGCGGCCAAGGGAAGTTACCCCTCCACCTCCTCACTCCGGGCGCGCGCCGGACTTCGACTTCTCCGCGTTCAGCTCCGACGACGAAGAGGAAGAAGAGTAAGCTTCTCTTGTCGTACTTATAATTCTTCAAATCTTGCTGTTGGTCTTGCTTCTCACTTGCTTTTCCCTGAATCTGTTCCTCTTTAGGACTCTGGCCCAGAGAGCGGCAAAGAGAGCTAAGGCCCCGGTGATCAACATCGAGGACGAGCCCACTGCGACAACAGGTGGCGCGCCCAAGACAACCTTGCCGGAGCCGGCGACTTTCCTCCATGGCAGCCCCCAGCGTAAGTGTGGGAATTATTTTCTGCGGCGAGGCGTGCATGGGTACTTGTCTTTGCTGATATCTGCTTGTTGACTTGTGTAGGAGCCGAGCAGCCCCACCAGGAGCCAAGGGAGAATCCCCCGACAAGGGAGAATTCTCCGGCAAGGGAAGGCTTCCCGGTGAGGGAGAAGTCTCCGGCAAGGGAGGGTTCTCCGGCGAGGGACAGCGCCAGCGGCCCCCCGACAACGGAGACCATGACCGCAGAGCCTGGTGCAGGTACTCCCCTTGCTTCAAAACTTCTCTTGGATCCTTCTTTTCTTGATCTTCTTGAGTTTTTGCTGGATTTTGCTTGACTCTTCCCCCCTTTTCCGGTCGTCAGATCCACCCGCTGCGGAGCAGATGGAAACCGAGGTCGCCGCTGACGAGGCAACCGGTGGTGGCGACACCGCCGGCGTAGAGGCCGCCAAGGCAGACGCCGCGGCAACTGGCGAGGGGTCCGGCGATCGCACTGACGGCCCTGAGGCCGCAGGAGCGCCAGGCGCTACACCGACCGCCGATCCGTCCGCCGCTGCCGCAGCGCCAGGCTCCGGAGAGCCCCAGCCAGGCGTCTACCTGAAGGCCGGCGACGACGTCTTCATCAATCTTCCCTGGGCATCAAGCTCCAGAGCGCCAGTCGAGGGGGAGATCTTTGACGGAGAAGTGCTTGCCTCCGCGGGGTTGACGTTGGTCGACGCGCCAAGCAGCAGCAGCAACGAGCCCGAAGAAGAGCGTCTGCTGCGGAGGTTGATGTCGCTCTACCGCGTGCGACAGGCCAAGCTGGAGTCCTGCGAGGCACTTGTCGCGAAGGCGGGGGCAGACATTGAAAAGCGCGCGGAAGAGCTCGGGGGTTTCCACCGGGAAGCCCTCCGATCCCTGGCGGAGGAGCGTGAGCGGCTCGTTGAAGCGCAGAAGGCCTTTCTCCTCGAGAAGGCCGAAGCCGAAGAGCGCCAGCGACTTGCCGCTGTGAAGCTAGCCGCGGAGGAGGGCGAGCTGGCGCAGCGGAAGGTCAATCTCGACGCCCATGAGGAGGAGCTTGCCTCGCGCGAGGAGAAGCTTGGCGGAGCCCTCAAGCAAGCGGAGGACGCTGCCGCCGCCGCCGAGACCGCCAAGGAGGAGTTGAAGACGAAGGTGGCGCGGCTGGAGGCCGATCTCTCCGAGAAGGGCAAGGAGCTCAGCGCCGCCAAGGTCTCCAACGTGGACCTTGAGTTGAAGCTAACCACTTTGACCAAGACTCTGGACAGCGCCAAGAAGCAGGAGGCGGCCTTGAAGGAGGAAATCAAGGCCGACAAGGCGCTGCTGGAGAGCGCTGCCACCGCCCAGAACGCCTTCAGGGAGACCGTGACGCACTGGACGGAGAGCCTTGTGAATGCCGCCACGGACATCGACAAGGAGCTGGCGCAACTGGGGATGGAGGATCTCGGGTATTCCGCCGACGACAACCTCCAGCCCAGCGCCAAGCTCGTCCTATTCTTCAAGGGCGTGGCGACGGCCCTTCAGCGACTCCGAGAGAGGATCCCCAAGCAACTAGCTGACGAGTCGCGCGAGATCTGCACAGGAGCCCTCGAGAAAGTGTTGATGAAGGTGGCCTTCCGCAATCCGGGCCTCCGCCTCACCAACATCCTCAGGTCCTTGCCGCCAGAAGCTGATCTGGAGGAGCTCAAGGCCCTTGTCGCACCCATTGTGGACAAGGTGAGCGGGATCAAGCGGTTCGAAGGCGATCGCGTAGATTAGGCCGCTCATTTCTTCTTTTCTTGTCACTGCCCATCATGTCATGAAAACAATCTGTTAGAGCTGTGACAAGCTATCTTTGTAATGTAACTTGATTGTGGGCAATGATTGCAACGTTACTCCCTTTACTTGATTCCTTCCTTTGTATGTTTTTGCCCTACGCTTTTAGGGAACTTGCCGGTGCAGGCACCTGAGCCGCGAGCGCTGAGTGCGGAACGTCAGCAGCCTGCTGGCGGTGCCGCTACCGGCAAGAAACCTTGTCGCGGCTAGTTGCAGCTCACTTAAGTTGTCGAGCGGACTCGAAACAAAGTAAGGGCGCTAGCAGCTCACTTAATTTGTTGAGCGGACTCGAAACAAAGTAAGGGCGCTAGCAGCTCACTTAAGTTGTTGAGCGGACTCGAAACAAAGTAAGGGCACTAGCAGCTCACTTAATTTGTTGAGCGGACTCGAAACAAAGTAAGGGCGCTAGCAGCTCACTTAAGTTGTTGAGCGGACTCAAAACAAAGTAAGGGCGCGACTAGCTACGAGTTGGTTCCTCCGCGCACAGGTTTTCCATACAAAGGGTGGTCGTTCAAGGGAGATAACTTAAAATTTAAAAAATTTGATTGCTCAAACTTTGGCAACTTAGCTTTTCTGTTGTTTGCTCCTCGGCAAGGCGAAACTCTCTTGAACGACGCCTGGTCCATACCATCATCTTCTCCTCTCCTCTCCCCCCCGGCAAACTTGTGGGCGAGGGGAATCTTCTTTTGAAAAGGAAGGAGAGGCAATACAGATATGGAGCTTTACGGCTCGTTAGTGCTTACCGTGGAGTAGGTGCTGGACAAAGTGTCAGATCATATATGCCAAAAAATAGAAAGCATAAAACCGACAAAATGTGCGGAGCACATGAGCTTTACTTATGCATGGGGTCTGCTGCTGCGGGAACATCTGCTTCTACGGCGAGAATCTGCGGCTCTGCCGGAGCTTGACGTTCCCCGGCAAGCTTGCCGGAGCAAAACTTGTCGGGAGCTTCTGCTTCAACGGAACAAACCCTGGGGTTTGCCGGAGCGGACTGCTCCTCAGCGCAAGGCAAATCTGTTCCTGCGGGAACATCCGCTTCTACGGCAAGAACCTGTGGCTCTGCCGGAGCTTGACGTTCCCCGGCAAGCTTGCCGGAGCAAAACTTGTCAGGAGCTTCTGCTTCAACGGAACAAACCCTGGGGCTTGCCGGAGCAGATTGCTCCTCAGCGCTCTTGGCGTTGATCTTTGGGACCTTCTTGGCGGTGGCTTCGGGGAGCTCTGCCGGCAAATAGTCACCAGAAATCAACTTCCTCTTCTTGCTCTGTCCAGTTGCTGGCGTTACGGACGAGGAGCGGGATATGCTCGGACTTCTAACTATGTTAGAAGGAGCAGTATCTCGTCCAGGCGACCGTGCCTCGCTCATGCCAGCATGCTGGCATGCATGCTGGTCTTGAGCACTCCGAGATCCGCCAGCTCGATCTTGGTCCAGCAAACGCATGGTACCGTGAGTACCATGACGCTGTCGGTCCCGTGCCTCCTGAGATGGGCGCGGTGCGTGTACGGACGCCGAGGTCTTGGAGTGTGCCCGGTCATTGTGGGAGCCGGCTACGCCGCCGATGGGCAGCGCAGCCTTGTCCTGGGACCTGGCAGCACCGTGAGTTCCCTCGTCGACGCGTGTCCTCCCGCCGGTGCCTGCCCCACCAACCGTTTGCTCCGGCGGTGGCTGGCTCGGCACGGACGGAGCAGCTGCCTCCGAAACTTTCTTCTTCGGCGGCATGTTGATGAAGATGATGAAGATCTAGCTCGCGAGAACGCCGGATCTGGTTCACACAACTTCGACACCCCCTACCTGGCGCGCCAAAGATGCCGGGGTGCTGATCCACGGGCACCTATGGGACCGGCGGGCCGGGTCCCTTTTGGTTCGGCGGGGGCGGAGGTCGTGCAAAGAGCAGATCGAGGCGAGGCACGCGAGCGATTTACCCAGGTTCGGGCCGCACGGATGCGTAAAAACCTACTCCTGCTTTGTGGTTTGGTATCGATTTCTAGCTCGGGAGCGCGGAGTGCTACAATACACACCAGCGGCTAGCAAGACCGAGCGTGAGTGTTCGAACTGGCTAACCCCCCCCCCCCCTACGTTGCACACGGGCCTCCTTTTATATGCTCAAGGGGTTACCGACAGGTGGCAACGGAGGCAAAGGGCAAAAATGGAAAGGTGCTGTGGTAGGCACAACTACCTGCTACAGTGTATCATACCTAACCCTGGTGGCAGGGGACAAGGGCATTAATTTCCCGTCTGTGTCGCCTAAACAGTACCGAAAGGGACCGCTAGGGACGCCACCGTTTGCCACGATGGTTATCTTGTCAGCGCCTGCTTGCCACCGCGCACCCCTAGCTGCACGGCCTCCTGCCACGTGTGCTTGGGAGGGTCCTAGAGCGACACGTTGGCGGGTGTGCTGGAGCGCGGGCACGAAGTGGGGGTTTCCCGCGGCAAGCTCCTTGCCGCGGTCGTCGTCTTGTCGTGTTCGGGAGCTTGTCGCTCACCGGGCCTTGCCGGAACGCGTGGTGCGCCGCGGCAAGTTCCTTGAAATGCCTTGAGTGGCCTTCCCGGCAAGCTCCTCTTGCCGGGGTTTTGTTTCCTTCCCGGCCAGCTCCTCTTGCCGGAGCCTTGGTTTGAGTACTTTGTTCTTGAATGGCTCCAAAGGAACCACGGAGGATCTTGGCGGTCACTCGGCAAGCCTTGCCGCGGGATGCTGCGACTGCCCGTGCACAAGTTCGGGATACTAGGGTACCCCTATTCTAGTACACCGACAGTTATTTGAATATTATCATGTATTAATTTTTTTAGACTTATTTTTTCCTTAATTGATCTGTGCTCATAGCGAGTCGTGGACAGATATAGTAAAAGAGAAGGAGTACTCAATGAATCCGATAAAGATCTTCTATATGAAAGGTTCTCATATGAGGAACTCAAATGCATATCTCAAACCTCCCCTAAACGTCTGGACTACAGTGTCCGGAGGTTTTTTTCCATCCAACGCCACACCTCAAATTTCCATAGACACGTCCGGGTGTCTAAAATCCCACAAACTAGTTACAAAGCTGGGAGAAGTTTGCGGGCATCCGGAACTCCGCCACTAGGCCTTCGACACCCACGGCCCACGGCCCACCCCAAAACCTCACACAGACACCCTATTTTCTCATTCCGTCTTTTGACCCTTCTCTACATCCGGTCCATCCCAATCCACCGCCACTGTTGTGCCACCCTGGCTGCCAGCCCAGGCCTTGTCGGACCCCCAACGCTACACCAGGGCATTAGGCACACTCTGCTAACGCCTCTGATCCGGCCACCATCTAGGTACCCCTCGCGCCTGCAGATGTTGTCCATGGCGAACACCATGCTCGGCAAGTGTTCTGCCAAATGCCATGGCTGATTTTTTGATGTTTTTTGTCCTTACTTTGAAGCAAACACGATGGATTCAAACAAAAAGTACCTCTATGAGAACTTCATGGATTCGTCCACGTCAGATGATGACGAATATGAGGATGAAATGGCGATGATGAACGCGGTTCTTTTGTAGAAGCGCAACTTATAGAGGAGCATGTTCTAAATTACAAGGGATCAATCAAGGGACATCAAGTATTGAACCGAATCGGGCACAGGGGCATTTGGTGCTCATGGATGACTACTTCAACGAATATGTGCTATACGAGTTCTTTTTCCGCCATCTCATTCAGGTTTGGCAAAGTGTGTTCGATCGCCTTTGCAATGGTGTCCGGGCGTATGACGACTAGTTCATCTTGAAGAAGGATGCCATTAGAACCATTGGTTTCTCTAGTTACTTGAAGGTAATGGTTGCCTTGAGTATTCTTGCCTGTGACATGGTCATAAATTTGTGGGACAGGTACCTCCGGATGTCTCAAAGCACATGCTCAAAGCTATGCTTAGATTTTCTATTGCAGTGGTCATGGTGTTTGGACCGGAGTACTAGTGGGAACCAACCGCCACAGACACTGAAAGGCTCCTAGAACTATCGGAAGCTAGAGCGTGGCCAAGTATGCTTGGATCCCTGGATTGCATGCGTTGAAAATGGAAAAACTACCTATATGCTCAACAAGGGCAATATCAGGGGCATTGTAAGATCCCACCATCATTCTTGAATTAGTTGCATCACAAGACCTCCGGGGTTGACACTCTTTCTTTGGCATGCCCATGCCACACAGTGACATCAACATTCTCTAGTGGTCTCCACTGTTTGTTAGGTTGACTGCGGGGCAAGCTCTTCCGTGTAACTATATCATCAATGGTCATGACTATAATATGGCTACTCTTTTTCTGATGGTAGCTATCCTTTGTGGGCAACCTTTGTCAAGACCATCTCTGAGCTAACGGGTCAGAAAAGATCTCACTTTGCCCAAAGTTAAGAAGGAACTACAAAGGATGTGGAGAGGGCATTTGGAGTGCTCCAGGCCCCCTTTGTATTTGTGCGAGGACCTGCAGAAATTTGGGATCCATATAAGTTGTAGGAAGTGATGACAGCTTATGGTATCATGCATAACATGATTGTGAAGGATGAGGGTGACGTGGTTCGCCACAGACTGAAATTTGAGCACATGGGTAATCCTATCCAAACTTTCACCACAAAATGTGGTTACGTTATAGGATTGCTTCCAAATACATCAACATATTCAGCATCGTGGAGCTAATCAGCAGCTTTAGAATAATCTATTTGAGCATCTGTGGGCGCTTCAAGGGGACAACTAGAACATATGGCGTATCAAGTTGAATTCAAATCTGAACTATTGTATTTAAGAACTTCATGTTTGGATTGTAATATTTATATTTGAATTATTGTATGAGAATATTTGCATGCTAGTTATGGATGAATTGTGTTATTTCTATAATTATTTTGAGTGCTTCGGACATAGGAAAAAACACAGGGACAATCATTTGATGCGTAGGGTTGGATGATCGGCTCTTCTATCATATCAGCGTTCACGGACGTGTGTGCAGACGCTTGGTGTGTCCGATTTGATAATCCGCCTTGGAGTTGCCCTTACAACCTCTGGATTTCATACAGACACAGGTCACCACACAACACATATATTAACTGTCTATATACGGCAAACATAGTAGTAGTAACCATTCCCACGTTTGACCGATCTAACTTATGTTCACGCCGGGGCCCCTGCTTCATGGAATCCTGGCTACGTAGGTAGTACTGTACGTACGTCGGCCGAGGCGACACGTTCCTTGCAGGTAGCCCCCCTACTGGATGCGTGCCCGCATGGGATCATATGCAGTTGCACAGTGTGCTGCCAGAGACGTCCCCTGGAAGAACCAAATGCAGCTAGCGGAATAATGACCCGTGGGACTCCTCCACCTCTATCATTGCCCTCCGTGTTGAACTCTCGAAGAATTAAGCCATGTCCATGATGATCACCGCCTGTATTAATCTGCACCTTCCCGCTGTGATGTTTCTCAAGCAAATCAAATGATCATTCCTACGAAACTCCTTGGAGCCCGTCATCCCGGTGTCGATGATGATAATGATGGTGATGCGCGTTTACGCATCAGGGCCCGCATGTCAGTCGCAGTGGTCGCCGATCTTTTTACGGAATTGCAAAGCTGTTATGTGATGTGTGTTCAGAGCCTGTGTGACCCTGTACATTGATTGTTCGGAGGAAAACTATATCATTCGTCAAGTAGAATCTTTTGGACCGGCATCATGAACAAGTTTGTGACCCGAGGGTGGTTTGGAAAAGTCAAGCAAAGCATGGCCATTGCTCTCTCTGGCCAGTTTGTAGACAAAGGGATGGTAGGCCATGCCGCCAGCACCTATATATGTAGATCTAAAGATGTAATTTGGAATATGAGGCTTGTATCCTTCTCTCAAGACAACGGCTAGAGCTATAGCATATATATCATGAAGCGTGCATCTTCTGTTTGATGTTCAGCCCAGAACAATAATTAACACTAGCTAGCTAGTACGAATATATCATTATTCCTGTAGAAATTGTTCACTTTCCGAGTTTTAAAAGTACATTTTTTTGAATATTTTGACTATGTAATAATTTGGGATTTTTCAGATTTTTTTGGTTTTCTGTTTTACCTAAACGTGTATGAGTTTTTGGATTGAAAGATATTTTCATGCCTATGAACATAAATTAAACTCAGCCGATAGTTGAGTGTCTAAGAATCTTTAGGTCCCATGCTCCTTTTGATGCTATCTCGTCTTTCATTCTTCATGAGCAAACAGTCGATGGTTTAAACCTTTTCCTTAACTTGTTTTTGCACCCAGTGAAGATCATAATTGAGCTCTTGTCTTCTGACGTAGCTACAGTAGAGACTGCCGGATCGCTATCCTCTCTCTGCCTTACATACGCTGTTGTGGTTTCGCTCCGCATCTGATCTGTACGTAGTACGTATACATACATCTTACTGTAGCGGATAGGGTATACCCATTTTGGACTGTTTGATCAATCATATCTGCCAGCAGCGGTTTTACCTACCGTATCTTCTATTGGACATAAGAACTAGAACGAAGCAATTGGTAAAAATAATACCCTGGATTACATGTATAAGACATTACAGTTTTTTATTTCCGTCAAAAAGAACTTTGTAGTTTTACGTTTTACAAAGAATTAACTTTGTAGTTTTACGTTTTACAAAGAATTACTAAAACAGTTTTGCTAAAGCACATCTAGATGTGCAATAAGTATTGCATATCTAAGTCCTATGTCATTGATCTTATGTTGAGATTCGTGTGGATATTTTCTTTTCTTTTTTCTTTTCCTCTTTATACTTGATTCACTCACTTAGATGTGCAATAATTAGAGCACATCTAGAGATGTGTATGAACATGCAAATTTATGACGATGAGTGGTAAATCCTAACATGAATACAGTCTAGTACCTATAATACGACTGTATAACTTAATATTTGAAGACAACATAATGAAAGATATACCCAACAATCCTCCGCAAGTAGGGTTTACATTTATTTCTGTTGGGACCCACACATCCAAATAATTGTAATTATGATTGAAAAATGATAACTAACTCCACACATACTTAACTAAATCCAGTTGGAAATAGCTGAGATGTACCACCTTTGTGCAATTAGTCGACATGCCCAAAATAAATAACAATGGTATAATGCCCCTCGAATAACAAACTATTAAAAGCACATTCCTTCAATATCAAAATACATGGTTTAAGATACTGATACAAATATTTGTGATACAACTTTGACATATTTATTTATTAACTGTAGTAAAAAAGAAGATCATGAGAATCTAATGATGATAATTTTGATGCCTGGAAGCCCGAATAGTTCCAATATATGGTTTTAATAGAAATATAGCTGCAATAATGTACTTATAGACCCAAAAAATAATTAAAATAATGCATTTAAATAGCACTTCTTAAATATGGAATAATGTATTTTAAGGCCAGGCTAGGCCAGGCTTGGGTTGTTAGGATCGGCCTTTTAAAAGCTCAGCCAAACAATACCTAGGTCTATAACCATCTCACTGTTCAAATTAAATCATTTTCACTAACTAGTATTTAGATAAATATGTGGATTATGTGATACAAATTTGATATGTTTCAAGTTGTGTATCCAAATGTATATTCGTAGGCTACATGTGATTGCAACTACAAATTAAGTATTTACAAGGAAATGAAGATTGGAGTTCAAGTTAGAATGGTCAATCTCTTACTACATAAGAACATATTACAAACCAGTTTAAAATGCTTTGCAGAGGTGGTTACTTGATACATCTGTATGAAAAGGGAGATCAATTATATTTATTTTATCTAAGTTGGGTTCTCAATCGATTATGAAATTTTACTATCCAAGTCGGTTCATTGGGAAAACGATGGGTCACAATTACATAATTATATGCATTTTTTATCTGTTTCCGGAATTGCCTCTTTTATTTGTATTGTAAATAGTACCACACTTTAAACTTTTAGTAAGGCCACATATGGATTGTTCAATACTGAGAGAAAAAAAATCCATAGTGTATGAATATTGCTACCTCAAAGCCCTATCTCTTCTCTTAGAGGCAACCTCTATACACTGCACTACTTGACTCTAATGCAAAAATAGCTAGTGCCGCTTCCAACTTTAGAGGCTGCCTTCAACAACTAAACAAATCAAACTGGTCCCACTTGTCAGTGAGAGAAAGTCTAGGAGAGGTAGTTGGTTTGGATAATTGTGGTTCTAATTAGTTTTTTTTAAAAATTTCTGCTAGGTCTCCATTAGAGGCTGGTTGGAGTCTCAATACACCGTGAGCTTTTCCATTTGGGCAGAGGCAAACCATGTGAGACCTACCTTAGAGGCAGGGTTGCCTCTATACACTAGTGATGCTCTGAAGACCTACCGTAGGCTTTTCCATTTGGGCACCAATGTCGAGGTCATTTATTAAAGTATAAGTTGTTTCTAAAGATATATTTAGTGTTATTGTATTAGTTCAGCTAAACTTACATTATTAAAAAACCTTACTAAAAAGATTGTGTACAAATTTAATTCAATAGTAGAATGAAATACACACGTACCCTTAGATTTGTAGATGAACCAATCACACATCCTTGTTGTGTTAAATGTGCAAAATGATAAAACTTATGCTACGAACCAAAGTTCTTTTTATGTGGGAAAACAATATTATTTGAACCTATTCACTAATCATTTTACATGTGCTGTGAGATTCAGCATGTTCATAACTAAAACCCACACTTATAAGCAAGTAGCCAACCCCTACAAATAATGACCGAGTGTACACCACCCATAAAATAACAGCATATTAATCATTGGCGTGCCAAGGCGCCACACTGTTGACAAACTGCAGCCATGGAGAACGTTCATGCATACATTGCTCCACGGAAAAGGAACCCCACAACGAAGAACTGCTTACAACGCAAGGCGTTTTTGCTACATTGCCTGTAAAACACCAATGCATGAGCCGTTCATAGTGCCACGTCTCTGCGAATGAAGCCCATACATGTCACGGGTCACATGAGGAAACACGTCTCTCTCTCTCTCTCTCTCTCCCCCCTATAATAGCTATCACCCAGGTTCACTGCTCCCCTCGACGATCCTCCACTCTAGGAAGCAATCTAGCTAGCTATCAAGGCGCCTAGCCATGTCCAACCCGTACACCTTCCTCAGGCCTCATATAGATCGTCCTTTCTTCCCCTTCCACAGAAGCCTAGTCTCTCCATCCTCTCCCCCAAAACAAGCACTCCCTCTCCTAAGCCTTCTCCCTTCGAGCCATGATCACAGCAAGATCCTTGGTTGTGGGTATGCCGGTGATGATCATCATCATCAACTTAAGAAGGAAGATGAGGATGTGAACATCTCACTCCAAATTGGGCCGCCGAATCCGAACCCCGCGCCTAATCTTTTGAGTACTGTGAGTGATGGTGGTTGCGATGATGCAACAGGAACAACACAGGATCAGTGTGTTGGTGGCGATCACAGCAGGGCGGACGAGCAGGAGGAAGAGGAAGACGACGATGATGATGCCGCCGGTGATGGTCTTTGTTCGGAGTACTTTGCCGCTGGTAAGCTTACCAAGGGCAAGTATTGGATCCCTACCCCCGCTCAGATCCTCATTGGGCCCACTCACTTCGCCTGCCCGGTGTGCTGCAAGACCTTCAGCAGATACAACAACCTGCAGGTAAATTAGCTAGGCTTCATATATGCATCCATCTAAGTTTAATTTACAAGCTAGTAGAAGATATTGATCCGATTGATCGATGTGCTACATGGCAGCTGATGTCCAAGATCACCATTTTTCCTGTAGTTGCATGCATGCATGATCACCATAACAGACGGATCTGTAGCTAGGGGAATCTTGATCGGTGTATACACTGTAGCAGAAGATGGGGGGGCTTGTGAGACGAGGGCCATAGTGTAGAGACTGGGGCCTTTTGTGCGTTTCAGCTAGGCAGGCTGGTTAATTCGTACTTCCTTTTGTTGTTAGTTCCCACATTTGGGCCACTACAGATGTAGGGCTTCCTCCCATCATTCTATCCTGGCTTTTGTCGTGCCTGGTTCGTATTTTTGTCACCTCGTGCATGTCCAGGCTCAGAGAGAGGGAGACAGGTACCATGAAAATTCTCTCTCCTTTCTGCCTTGCACAGTTGCACTGTGGATGCATCCATATGTGTACACGGATTTATAGCTGCTTCCCCAGGAAAGGCACCATGTCTGTCTGCTGACAGCATTACCAATAGATCCATGCATCTACTGTTGTCTAATTAATTTGACATATTTTGAGTGACATTGCTGAATATCATGATTATGCAGTTAACTTTGAGGATATGATGCATGCAGATGCACATGTGGGGACACGGTTCGCAGTACCGCCGCGGGCCTGACTCCCTCCGCGGCACGCAGCCGGCGGCGATGCTCCGGCTGCCGTGCTTCTGCTGCGCGCCGGGGTGCCGGAGCCACGTGGACCACCCGCGGGCGCGGCCGCTCAAGGACTTCCGGACGCTGCAGACGCACTACAAGCGCAGGCACTGTGCCAAGCCATTCCTCTGCCGCAAGTGCGGCAAGGCGCTCGCCGTGCGCGGCGACTGGCGAACGCACGAGAAGAACTGCGGCCGCCGGTGGCACTGCACCTGCGGCTCTGACTTCAAGCACAAGCGCTCGCTCAAGGATCACATTCGGGCCTTCGGGCAGGACCACGTCGAGCGGCCGCCCGCCGCCAAAATGTGACCGTCGAGAGCCACGGACGATAAATATGCATGGCCAAACGGCCTGCCAGTGATTATACGATTGCTTGTGCAATATTAGGGGACCGATTGATTTGGGTATCCATGGTATTCTCCTTCGCATAATAAGCATTACTATGTTACTAGCTGCTAGCTGAACTCAGTTTGATTATTACACTTTTTTTTTAACTATTTTGTTCTTATTCAAGTGCTATGTGCGTATTTTAGCGTGTTAATCGTAGACTTGTAAGTTATGGCAACTTAATTTGTTCAGTAATATTCTTATTTTGTATTTGTTTCATGGTTAATTGTCACGATTCATTTCCTAGTTATTTTGAGCAAATACTCTCACATATACCACTCTTTGTTTTAATTATTTTCATAAGGTCAGTTTGAGAGCACTCGCCCTTTAAATCTCTTTCATTAAACTAAATCGCTGTATGTAAGCAGAATAATAAAATACTTCATCCGTCCCAAAATAAGTGTCTTAATTTTAATGTAACTTTGTAGGGAGTATATTTTAACGACCCTCCAAAATTAAATTATTGTCACTTAGATGTACGATAGTGTTTCGTTTTTGATAAATATATTTTGTAGTGTGTTATTAAGTACACTAAAGTTCTAAATCATGTGTGTCTAACACTTAGTGCTGTAGATGGAAGAATTACTAATATCCACAACATCAAAAATATAGTATGAAAATATATTGTATGATGGATCTAATGAAATTAATTAGGCGTTGTAGATGTTGGTATAATTTTCTAGGGACATTTAGATTTGTGCCCCTAACTCGAACCCACTACTCCTATTTGCCCCTAATTTGGAAGCATGCTTAAATTTGCCCCTCTACTGTTAGTTGCACTTACAGAAATGTCCTTCCATGCTGTTACTGTCTAGTCAAAGGGCTTTGACCGTTTTCTGGGCGTTTGCTTGACATTTTTGCCCCTAAAAAAACAGAAATTGAAAAGGAAAAGAGAGTGCAAGTTCTTACCTTTTGGCATAGGATGGCCCAGCAAGCCCAGCCCACTAGCTGGTTATCTTCTTCCTCTGCTGAGGCAAAGGGCATGTCGCCCGCGCGCACACCTGGGCGCCGCCGTTCCCATGGCCAATGACTCCAAGCCACCGCACAACTATGTCTCTGAGCCCCGCCGTAAGTAGAGCGCCACCATATCGAAGATCGCGACCTCGGGTGCTCTGCAAGTTTGGAACCGACAGCATCTCCACCGCCTCTGACCGCCGACCCCCGTCTTAGACTTGCTGTCATCCGAGACCCCCGGTCGCTCCCTTGCCGTCATAGAAATCCATGTGCTAACTCGAATGTTCCAGACATGTCACCTATGATTTTCTCTTAGTCGAGCCACCTCCCCACACGTTCAGCTCGGTGACGTTCCTCGAACTCTTGATCCAGTTGAGGCCGAGCGAGAGTTTCGTCAGCACGATGGTGTGGTGATGGTGATGGTGAAGTTACCGACGCAGGGCTTCGCCTAAGCACTATGACAATATGACGGAGGTGGAAAACTGTGGAGGGGGCACCGCACACGGCTAAGACAAATCTTGGAGTGCCTTTGGGGTGCCCCCTGCCCACGTATATAAAGGAGGGGGGAGAGGAGGCTAGCCCAGGAGGGGCGCGCCTATAGGGGGAGTCCAACTAGGATTCCCAATCCTAGTTGGAGTGAAGGAAATATGCCCTAGAGGCAATAATAAAGTTATTATTTATTTCCTTATAATCATGATAAATGTTTATTATTCATGCTAGAATTGTATTAACCGGAAACATAATACATGTGTGAATACATAGACAAACAAAGTGTCACTAGTATGCCTCTACTTGACTAGCTCGTTAATCAAAGATGGTTATGTTTCCTAACCATGAACAATGAGTTGTTATTTGATTAACGAGGTCACATCATTAGTTGAATGATCTGATTGACATGACCCATTCCATTAGCTTAGCACACGATCGTTTAGTATGTTGCTACTGCTTTCTTCATGACTTATACATGTTCCTATGACTATGAGATTATGCAACTCCCGTTTGCCTGAGGAACACTTTGGGTGCTACCAAACGTCACAACGTAACTGAGTGATTATAAAGGAGCATTACAGGTGTCTCCAAAGGTAGATGTTGGGTTGGCGTATTTCGAGATTAGGATTTGTCACTCCGATTGTCGGAGAGGTATCTCTGGGCCCTCTCGGTAATACACATCACATAAAGCCTTGCAAGCATTACAACTAATATGGTAGTTGTGAGATGATGTATTACGGAACGAGTAAAGAGACTTGCCGGTAACGAGATTGAACTAGGTATTGGATACCGACGATCGAATCTCGGGCAAGTAACATACCGATGACAAAGGGAACAACGTATGTTGTTATGCGGTCTGACCGATAAAGATCTTCGTACAATATGTAGGAGCCAATATGGGCATCCAGGTCCCGCTATTGGTTATTGACCGGAGACATGTCTCGGTCATGTCTACATTGTTCTCGAACCCGTAGGGTCCGCACGCTTAAGGTTACGATGATAGTTATATTATGAGTTTATGCATTTTGATGTACCGAAGGTTGTTCGGAGTCCCGGATGTGATCACGGACATGACGAGGAGTCTCGAAATGGTCGAGACGTAAAGATTGATATATTGGAAGCCTATGTTTGGACATCGGAAGTGTTCCGGGTGAAATCGGGATTTTACCGGGTTACCGGGAGGGTTACCGGAACCCCCCGGGAGCCATATGGGCCTTCATGGGCCTTAGTGGAAAGGAGAAAGGGGCAGCCCAAGGTGGCTGCGCCTCTTCCCCCTCCCCTAGTCCTATTAGGACTAGGAGAAGGTGGCCGGCCCCCCTCTCTCCCTTCCCCTCCGAGGAATCCTAGTTGGACTAGGATTGGGGGGAGGAATCCTACTCCCAGAGGGAGTAGGACTCTCCTGCGCCTCCCTCTATGGCCGGCCAGCCTCCCCTCCTCTCCTCCTTTATATACGGAGGCAGGGGACACCTCTAGACACACAAGTTGATCCACGTGATCTATTCCTTAGCCGTGTGCGGTGCCCCCTGCCACCATATACCTCGATAATACTGTAGCGGAGTTTAGGCGAAGCCCTGCTGCTGTAGTTCATCAAGATCGTCACCATGCCGTTGTGCTGACAGAACTCTTCCCCGACACTTTGCTGGATCGGAGTCCGGGGATCGTCATCGATCTGAACGTGTGCTCGAACTCGGAGGTGCCGTAGTTTCGGTGCTTGATCGGTTGGATCGTTAAAACGTACGACTACTTCCTCTACGTCGTGTTATCGCTTCCGCAGTCGGTCTGCGTTGGGTACGTAGACAACACTCTCCCCCTCGTTGCTATGCATCACATGATCTTGCGTGAGCGTAGGAAATTTTTTGAAATTACTACGAAACCCAACATGGAGTCCCCTTCCTTTTCCAATAGGGGAGAGAGGGAAGGAGTAGGAGAGGGAGAAGGAAAGAGAGGAGGGCGCCGCCCCCCTCCCTAGTCCAATTCGGACTTGCCATGGGGGGGCGTCCACCCCTTGAGGCCCTTCTCTCCTTTCCCGTATGGCCCATTAAGGCCCACTACTTCCCCCGGCGAATTCCTGTAACTCTCTGGTACTCCGAAAAATAGCCGAATCACTCGGAACCTTTACGATGTCCGAATATAGCCTTCCAATATATCGATCTTTACGTCTAGACCATTTCGAGACTCCTCGTCATGTCCGTGATCTCATCCGGGACTCCGAACAACCTTCGGTACATCAAATCACATAACTCATAATACAAATCGTCATCGAACGTTAAGCGTGCGAACCCTACGGGTTCGAGAACTATGTAGACATGACCGAGACACATCTCCGGTCAATAACCAATAGCGGAACCTGGATACTCATATTGGCTCCTACTGTCACAGCCCTAGAAATCTTCTTGTAACTAGTGGCATTGCATCCATGCATCATGTTTAAATTTCATGAAACTTGAAATGGGGATTGTTGAAACCCTAGCACCAAATGAATTCATCTAGGTTCAATAAAAATATTTTCAATGATCCCAAATGCCCCTTAGAAAAGTTCATGATTTTTGTTAAAGGTGAAAACCTTTGCCAAAAATCATGCACATATTTCTAGGACATTCTGGATTTTTGAATTAAATCTTATTGTATTTGACTTTGGGCATTTAAAATACTATAAATAATTTAAATGTTCAAATAATGTTGGAACTATTTTTGGGCCACTGAAATAATTCAGAACGTGTCCATGAATATTTTCAGGATTTTAGGAAATGCCTTGGTATTTTTCCTAAGCTCAAAACAGAGGAAAATAATTAGAAAACAAAAACAAAATTAGAAGACAGAAGAGAGGGAAACCTACCTGGCCCAAACTTACCTGGCGCCCCACCACGGCCCAGCAGAGGCCCAGCCCACCACACCACCACCGTCTTCAACCTCTTGCCAGTAGGCAGGAGGGCGTGTGCCCAACGCGCGCGCGCACGCGCCGGCCACCTCCTCCCTGCCTGGCTGCTCCCTCACCGCCCTGGACGCCTCCTGCGTCGCCACGCAACGCCTCTGGTCTTCTCTCACCCTCCCAGTGCTCCTCCTCCCCTCAGCCTCTCTCCCTTTCGCACGGTCCGAGCGCCACCGTCGCCGCCGACAAGCACCACCGCGGCCACCGCCTCTCCCTCGCTTCTCTGACCGGCCCAGAGGCTCCGCCTCGACCCCCTCTTCCTTCCACCCCGAGCCACGCCACCGCGGGAGCCCCACATCGCCGCCACGAGTCGTCTTCCCCGAGCACGACCGCCGGACTCCATCAACGGATTCGCCGTCGCCAAGCCGTCCGAGAGCAAGCCGAGCCCCTCTTCGTGATCGCTGTGAACTCTGCTACCGTTTCCTCCTCTTCCCCGCTCCGTTTGATCATCGTAGCCGTCGCCTCCTTGATGACCGAAGCACGCCGCCGCACGAGCTCGTCGCCGACGAGGCTCCGGTGGCCAATCGGTCCCGTTCTTATGCCCGTTAGCTTTGTGAGAGCCCGTAGAAACCTTAGGTGCTACGCGTTGACCCTCCCGTGCACGATGTCGTCATTTTCATCGGCGCCCGAACTCCGGCCACCGCCGCGAGCTCCGTTCCGGCAATCTCCGGCCGCCCCTGCTCCAGCCGCAGCACCTCTGGATGCGCCGCACCCCCAGCTACCTATAGCCACAAACCGTGTCCAAAACCGAGCCCTGTGGGCGTTTTCCGAGCCGCGCCGCTGTCTCGGGCCTCGCCGGTGTCGAGTCGCCGGTGGGTTTGACCCCGCCGACCTGGGGTTGACCTTGTTTGACCCCCCCCCAGGGTCACTGACGTGCGGGCCCGTCTCTGTTAATCTTTAGCTAGATTAGATTAGTGCTAATTAACCCTAACAGTTGGTTTAGACACTGACATGTGGCCCCAGGCCCTTAACTAACCTAGGTTAGGATTAGATTAATGTTAATTAACTTGGTTAGTTAGGTTAGTCACTGACCAGTGGGTCCCACTGGTCAGGTTTGACCTGGACGGCGACTGTTGACCTGCTGACGTCACACAGACGTCATGCTGACGCAGTTAACCATTTTCTGGTTTAAAAATAATCAGGAAATTCCAGAAAATGTTTAAAACTTCAAAAAATCATAGAAAATAATCTATAACTCAGAATGAAATAAATTATATATGAAAAATTATCAGAAAAATATGAAGAATCTGTTTATGCCATGTTCATGCATGTTTGAGCAAGTTAACATCACCAACTAGGACAATTCATGTTTATGGAATATATGGTATGTAGTTTTGGAGTTGGAATTTGCTATATGTTTGAATTCCACTTCAATTAATATGACTAACTGTTGCATTAGGTGAATTCAGTACCTTAACATGCCATGATCATACATCATGTTTGTTGCATTGCATTGATGTGTTCTTTCTGTGTTTGCCGGTGATTGTTCCCCCTCGGTAGACGTGGTTCCGACGATGAGTTCGATGACACCGATGGAGAACTATACTATCTTCGGAAGTGTCAGGCAAGCAAAACCCCCTTGTTCATTCCGATACAATCCCACTCTCTCGCTCCTGCTCTCTTTTACTGCATTAGGACAACAACGATTCATCTGTTACTTGCTGCGGTAGTTGAACCCCTTATCCTCTGCATGACCTGTCATTGCCACAGTAAATAGATGAAACCCACTAGCACGAGTAGGAGTTGTTTGAGCCCTGATGTGCCTACTCATTCATGCTTGCTTGTCATGCCTGCTACTTCTTAGAGTTGAGTCAGGTCTGATTCATCGGGGATGAATTGGAATGGCGATGAACATGTCCTACTGTGTGTGAGCTAAGCGTGTGAACACGATTTGGTAAAGGTAGCAGTGAGAGGCCATGTAGGAGTACATGGTGGTTTGTCCCATTGAAACCGTCCTCAGGAACTAAATTCTGTGTTTGTGATCCATGAACAGCTACTACCACTCATTGGGATCCTTAATTGACCCTCTCGGCTTCTTAATCACCCTAGTACTCTGTCCAGGAGTTGCAACTAGTTTCTGGTGTTTGTAGGTTATGTGTTGGCAGCCGTGCGTAGCACTGACCCTAGGGGTGGGCTATGATGCGGTAGATACACCGTGGCACGGTGTACCGGGCGCCTGTTTGGTGTCTCGGGAACCCCGTTCACATCGTTCGGGGCCGTATGTGGAAACCTCGGCCGGACTCCCTGCGGATGGAACCTGGATAGGCGATAAACCTGGACTAGAGACTTGAGTGTTTAGGTAGGCCGTGGCCGAGACCCTCGTTGGGCTTCCGCTTGAAGGTTGCCGAGTACATGTCGTGTAAACGACGGTAAGTGGTGGGAGCGTGTGTGAAGAAGTACACCCCTGCAGGGTTATCATTATCTATTCGAATAGCCGGATTCCTCAGATATGGAAACTTGGACCCCTTGCATAATTCATAGACAAGTGAAAGTGGATACTCTAAAACTCGCAAGATAAGCGTGAGTGCTATGGATGGCCTTCTCGTAGGGAGACGGGAGCGGATCCAGAGTGGTGTATTGATATGGTGAATATGTGGACTCGTGTGCGCCACCTCAAAAGAGTTGCTTGCAGTCATAGTTCAGGTTAGCCACTGAGCCAAAGCTGGCTTGCTGTAGTTAAACTCCACCACCCCCTTTGTTGATACCGATGCATATGTAGTTAGTTCTGATGTAAGTCTTGCTGGGTACATTTGTACTCACGTTTTCTTAATTTATGTTTTGCAGAGAGAGTTCAGTCTCGTTAGTAGTTCCGCGTGGACCTCGACGTTTAGCTTGTTACCTCAGCTACGATCTTGTGCCCTTGGCAGGATCTGGTAGATAGTCAGGCTTCTTAGCCTTTTCCATTTGTACATGTCTGTACTCAGACATGTTAAGCTTCTACATGTGCTTGATTTGTATTCTATGATTGTTGGGTCATGAGACCCATGTTTGTAATATCTCGCTCCTCGGAGCCTAATGAATAAATGCTTGAGTTGTAGGGTTATGTTGTGATGCCATGTTGTATTTACACATATCGAGCATATTGTGTGTATGATTGAAATGCTTGGTATGTGTGGGATCCGACAATCCAGTTGTTTATCCTTGGCAACCTCTCTTATGGGGAAATGTAGTCTAGTGCTTCCATGAGCCATAGTAGTCCGCTACAGCCCGGTTCACCGGAGTCCTGCTAGCCCAACACTACTGCTCAGGACACTTGACTGGCTGGCATGTGTTTCACTTCATTCCTGTGTCTGTCCCTTCGGGGAAATGTCACGTGGTGGCATCCGAAGTCCTACCTAGCCTGCTACAGCCCGGGTTCCCGGAGTCCTTTTAGCCCAATGCTACAGCCCGGATTCACACGCTGCTGACTGACATGCTCGATGTGATTCATGTATGCCTATCCCCATAGGTTAGTGCCGCTTTGGGTTCACGACTAGCCATGTCGGCCCGGGTTCTCTGTCATATGGATGCTAGCGACACTATCATATACGTGAGCCAAAAGGCGCAAACGGTCCCGGGCCATGGTAAGGCGACACCTGTGGGAATACCGTGCGTGAGGCCGCAAAGTGATATGAGGTGTTACCGGCTAGATCGATGTGACTTGGAATCGGGGTCCTGACAGCGTTGGTATCAGAGCTTGACTTCCTGTAGGATTACCAAGCCAACTAGTCGAAGTTGAGTCTAGAAATGCTCTAGTTATGTAAGGGAATTGCTTGTGGTAGGGAACGTAAGGCTCTTTTTACTCCTTTACCTTATGCCTTTCTGATCTGAGCCATCCTCTTCTCTTCTACGGGGATTAAGAATTAGGCCTTCTCATCTATCTATCAGGATGACGTGTTACTAATCCGTAGACTTGTAGGATTGATGGATTCAAGTCTCATTTCAGTTTCTATTACTTCTGTATGTTCATAGCTGCCCTCAGAACCTTGATATTGTGATGTTGAGTGGTCATGCCACTATTTTGCAGGATGTCTCAAATATTTTTGAGCATTTACAACCGTTATGCTATCTAAGTCATCCCAGGTTTCTAAATAGTCTGATGCATTTGCAAATCCCTTCCTTCTGTTCCTGATGTCCATTTGGGCCAGATTAATCACACTAATCGGTGAGTTGAGGTACTCTGTTGCCTCGACATATATTTTGGAGCTATTATTATGTCCCTAGGTGTTTAGGGAGTCACCTAGTAATATAGCCATGTTTTGTGTTCCCAGTGTGATGATTCTGGCCACCATTCTTGAAAGCATCCTGTGATGCCATTTTAGTAGTAGGTATTCTATTCCTGGGTTCTTAAACCCGAGATTCACCCTACTTACCTCATGTTGATAGTGTTGCTAGTTCCTTTAGGATATTAGTAACCTTTGCGATAGTCCTCGAGGTCCGTGGTATTTCCTTCTTCCAAATACTATGAACCACTTATGGCAGAAGTTTGTTGGATCAAAAGATCACAACAGGAGGGCTCTCGAGGAGTTCCCCATTCTATATTGTGACTCTGCCAATCCTACCTCTCTGCATGGGTTATCCGGAAGAAACCTATTGAACTTGATTCGACATACTAGTCTATTCACCCACAACTCAGAAAGTTATATGTTCCTTTGAGTTGTCCCTCTTTAGTTGTGCATTCGTGTTATCGATGTTTATTATTCTCGTGGTCCGTCGAGCCGCTCTATTTCAGAATGACTAGGAGAAACAAACTCCAGTACCTCATCCATATCTAGGATTGGGTCAAAGCAGTTGTATTCCGCAGATCAAAATGCCAATCCAGCTTTTGATTATGTTCTACCCTGAAGTATTGCCCTCTTTATGTCAGGAATATCATAGGAATTGCACAACCTCCTATGAATTCTTGATACAGTGATACTTCTCGCCATCATCGTTCATTCCTCGGCCTCTGTGTTTTTGTAACCGGAATGCCGACAAGTGAATCGTGATGTGTGAAGTCAATACTCCGAGCAACTCGTTGCTTGGTAGTAAATGGACAATATTCTCATTCTTAGCGTGTTGGTTATTGAACTACCATTCTAAGATTGATCGTGCTACCTAGTCCATATCTCCGGGTGCACTCATCGACCAATGAGTTAGGATTGTGACAATCCCTTACTCTTCTGATCATGTCGTCTTGCCTTGAAAAGCAAGATTGTTCTCGAGCTTAGAGACATATCGGTGCTTCGTGATTTTCTGAAAATCTTCTCGGAAGTGTTACTAGGTTGTCACCTGACCAATATGTTGAGTTCGTGATCAAGTTGGTTTTCCAATAAACCACTCTTTCTCCAAAAATCTGTGTTGGATATCCCTGAGCTAGTTGGTTGAGCTAGACAACAACTTGGAGAGTTGGAAGATAAAAGGCTTTGCCGAATTTGGTTCTTTCTGAAGGGATATCTTTGTGTTGTGTGTGTGTTGAAGAAAGATGATATCTTCACCAATTGGTCCTCGTGATCAGTTGTTGGATCTATTGTCTTGTCAAAACTTTGACTTGAGTATGGGCTATCGTCAAGTCAAATCAGAACCAACGATGTTCGTAATGTTGTCTTACTCATGGTTGATCCCTCGAGCATACACCATTACATCTTTTGGTCCGACCAATGCTATCACCGTGTTCATATGATGGTGGAAGTCCAGTGATATGGAAATTCCGATGAGTTGCTGTTGAGCTCATCAGCGGCATTTTGTCTCCCCCATGATTCATGTTGAACATCAACCTAGTGTTGAAAACCTTGTAAGCAATGCCTTCATGTTCCGTTCATGAAGCTTATGCTTGGATGAAAGAAGTGACTTTCTCCAAGTTCACGTGCACTAGGTGTAAGTTGCCGCCATGAATTTGAGAAAGGTTTGTTTTGTTTCCCTTGGAATCATCCCAAATCAGTCATGCATACATGCGAAGTATTCTATGGTTTGGTAGATTAATTACCTCCACTCCATATGTGTTCCTAGCACACCAAGCCACTAATTGGTTTGTTCAAGGAGAAGAAGTTACTTCTTAGGAGCTAGACTTACGCAAGGACTTCGATATCCTCGTTGATGGTTCCCTCCTGAACTCGATAGTGTTTCGTTGTAAGACTACCAGGTGGCCATGCTTGTCTAGGACAGCGTGTTCACATGCTTGTAGCAGAACCGGCTCATGTTTTGGAGCTTACTATCGTAGTTCATTCCCCGAGAATCTCGCAACGTCATCTCATCGATTTGTGTTGCAAACTTTCATTTTTCTTTCCAGACCCGATGAGTCTAGATTATCCTGATACCAACCAGGTCTGATTCCCAGGCAGATATGATGGTTGGAACGTTTCTCAAGGACTGTAATATTGGTCTCTCTGTAACTCAGTAAAGTGGATGTTGTGGCCAACACACCCAACTAGAAGACTTATTATTGTAGTATCTTGATTGAGAAAGTTGGCCACCTCCCCATAAGGATCTCGTAGAATTTATTCCAAATAGTTGTTCCTTATGGATTTTTTTGTGTTCCCGAAGTCCGACCTTTTACTTGATGTTCTAGATATCAAACCATATCTATGAATGGACTAAGCTAGGACATCAAGGAGAACATTAGAAGCGGAGTCCTAAATGTCTCTTGGTCGATCATCCAGATTCTATTTCCTTAGCCTCGCTAAGGGGAAGTCTGAGAAGGTGTTATCCTCCTTTGTATCCACATCATCCATCACTAGTCATCATGGTAGTATGTTGTGTTGCCAGGATCCGTGCCACGGATGTTGGTAAAACCTTGATGAATATGGAAATGCTCAAGTTCTTGAGAGAACGCGCAAGCAAAATCATCCATTGCGTTGTCTTCAACAAGGTAGTCCACATCATCCATTCTAGTCTGGGTATGCCATCCCTTCTTACTCCGCCAAGCAATTGTTGTGAATTTTCTTAGGCTGGTATAAAGAGTTTCAATGATCTTCGTATCAAAAGTAATTCTTTTTGCCATTTAAGGGAATAGTTCTACGAGTCACCTTCCCTAAGGTGCTCCATTATGTAATCATGGCAATTATCCCCTCGCTACTTTGGAACCATCCACCATCTTTCTAAGCGTGGAATTGTTGCCCACCAAATCAAACCCTGTCATTGTTCTTCGGTTCCTCTCGGTGTGTTTTGTGTCTCAACTCGAGATGTTTCAACATCTCATTCCGCGAGTTGATCTTATATAGCTCGATCTTCGAGAAGATCAATCCTAGTAGGGTTTCTTTCCGTCGTCATCGCGTGGATGAAGATCTCAACAGCGAGGATGTCAAGATCAACGTATGCAACGAATCAACAACCTTATGAGGTGCAACCTGGATCATGAATATTATGTTAGCTTGTGTTCCCCCCTTCACCTTACCCTACGCCTGAATCTCGGAACGAGATTCTTGTTTAGTGGGGGTGAGTTGTCACAACCCTAGAAATCTTCTTGTAACTAGTGGCATTGCATCCATGCATCATGTTTAAATTTCATGAAACTTGAAATGGGGATTGTTGAAACCCTAGCACCAAATGAATTCAACTAGGTTCAATAAAAATATTTTCAATGATCCCAAATGCCCTTTAGAAAAGTTCATGATTTTTGTTAAAGGTGAAAACCTCTGCCAAAAATCATGCACATATTTCTAGGCCATTCTGGATTTTTGAATTAAATCTTATTGTATTTGACTTTGGGCATTTAAAATACTATAAATAATTTAAATGTTCAAATAATGTTGGAACTATTTTTGGGCCACTGAAATAATTCAGATAGTGTCCATGAATATTTTCAGGATTTTAGGAAATGCCTTGGTATTTTTCCTAAGATCAAAACAGAGGCAAATAATTAGAAAACAAAAACAAAATTAGAAGACAGAAGAGAGGGAAACCTACCTGGCCCAAACTTACCTAGCGCCCCACCACGGCCCAGCAGAGGCCCAGTCCACCACACCGCCATTGTCTTCAACCTCCTGCTAGTAGGCAGGAGGGCGTGTGCCCAACGCGCGCGCACGCGCCGGCCACCTCCTCCCTGCCTGGCTGCTCCCTCGCCGCCCTGGACAACTCCTGCGTCGCCACGCAACACCTCTAGTCTTCTCTCACCCTCCCCGTGTTGGAAATATGCCCTAGAGGCAATAATAAAAGTATTATTATTATATTTCTTTGTTCATGATAATTGTCTTTATTCATGCTATAACTGTATTATCCGGAAATCGTAATACACGTGTGAATACATAGACCATAATATGTCCCTAGTAAGCCTCTAGTTGACTAGCTCGTTGATCAACAGATAGTCATGGTTTCCTGGCTATGGACATTGGATGTCATTGATAACGGGATCACATCATTAGGAGAATGATGTGATGGACAAGACCTAATCCTAAGCATAGCACAAGATCGTGTAGTTCGTTTGCTAGAGCTTTTCCAATGTCAAGTATCTTTTCCTTTGACCATGAGATCGTGTAACTCCCGGATACCGTAAGAGTGCTTTGGGTGTATCAAACGTCACAACGTAACTGGGTGACTATAAAGGTGCACTACAGGTATTTCCGAAAGTGTCTGTTGGGTTGACACGGATCGAGACTGGGATTTGTCACTCCATATAACGGAGAGGTATCACTGGGCCCACTCGGTAATGCATCATCATTATGAGCTCAAGGTGACCAAGTGGTTGATCACGGGATCATGCATTACGGTACGAGTAAAGTGACTTGCCGGTAACGAGACTGAACAAGGTATTGGGATACCGACGATCGAGTCTCGGGCAAGTAACATACCGATTGACAAAGGGAATTGTATATGGGGTTGTTTAATCCTCGACATCGTGGTTCATCTGATGAGATCATCATGGAGCATGTGGGAGCCAACATGGGTATCTAGATCCCGCTGTTGGTTATTGACCGGAGAGTCGTCCCGGTCATGTCTGCATGTCTCCCGAACCCGTAGGGTCTACACACTTAAGGTTCGGTGACGCTAGGGTTGTGAAGATATGTATATGCAGTAACCTGAATGTTGTTCGGAGTCCCGGATGAGATCCCGGACGTCACAAGGAGTTCCGGAATGGTCCGGAGGTAAAGAATTATATATAGGAAGTGCAGTTTCGGCCATCGGGACAAGTTTCGGGGTCATCGGTATTGTACCGGGACCACCGGAGGGGTCCCGGGGGCCCACCGGGTGGGGCCACCTGTCCCGGGGGGCCACATGGGCTGTAGGGGGTGCGCCTTGGCCTAGATGGGCCAAGGGCACCAGCCCCAAAAGCCCATGCGCCTAGGGTTCCACTTAAGGGAAGAGTCCCAATGGTGGAAGGCACCTCTAGGTGCCTTGGGGGGAGGGAAACCTCCCCTTGGCTGCCGCACCTAGGAGATTGGATCTCCTAGGCTTGCGCACCCCCCCCCTTGGCCCTCCTAATATAGTTGAGGAGAGGGAGGACTTCATACCTCAGCCTTTGGTGCTTCCCTCTCCCCTGTTACATCTCTCCCTCGTAGTACACGGCGAAGCCCTGCTACTGTGACGCCCTGCATCCACCACCACGCCGTCGTGCTGCTGGATCTTCATCAACCTCTCCTCCCCCCTTGCTGGATCAAGAAAGGAGGAGACGTCATCCGCTCCGTACGTGTGTTGAACGCGGAGGTGCCGTCCGTTCGGCGCTTGGTCATCGGTGATTTGGATCACGTCGTGTTCGACTACATCAACCCCGTTCTTTGAACGCTTCCGCTCGCGATCTACAAAGGTATGTAGATGCATCTAATCACTCGTTGCTAGATGAACTCCTAGATGGATCTTGGTGAAACGAGTAGGAAATTTTTTGTTTTTTGCTATGTTCCCCAACAGTGGTATCAGAGCCAGGTTTATGCGTAGTTCTTCTTGCATGAGTAGAACACAATTTGTTGTGGGCGTAGATGTTGTCAACTTACTTGCCGCTACTAGTCTTATCTTGCTTCAACGGTATTGTGGGATGAAGCGGCCCGGACCAACCTTACACGTATGCTTACGTGAGACCGGTTCCACTGACTAACATGCACTAGATGCATAAGGTGGCTGGCGGGTGTCTGTCTCTCCTACTTTAGTTGGAGCGGATTCGATGAAAAGGGTCCTTATGAAGGGTAAATAGAAGTTGACAAATCACGTTGTGGCTTTTACGTAGGTTAGAAAACGTTCTTGCTAGAACCCTAATTCAGCCACGTAAAACTTGCGACAACAATTAGAGGACGTCTAACTTGTTTTTGCAGCAAGTGCTTTGTGATATGATATGGCCAAAGTTGTGATGAATGATGAATGATCTATATATATGATGTATGAGTTGTTCATGCTATTGTAATAGGAATCACGACTTGCATGTCGATGAGTATGACAACTGGCAGGAGCCATAGGAGTTGTCTTTATTTTTTGTATGACCTGCGTGTCATTGAGAAACGCCATGTAAATTACTTTACTTTATTGCTAAACGCGTTAGCCATAGTAGTGGAAGTAATAGTTGGCGAGCAACTTCATGGAGACACGATGATGGAGATCATGATGATGGAGATCATGGTGTCAAGCCGGTGACAAGATGATCATGGAGCCCCAAGATGGAGATCAAAGGAGCTATGTGATAATTGGCCATATCATGTCACTATTATTATTTGATTGCATGTGATGTTTATCATGTTTTGCATCTTGTTTACTTAGAACGACGGTAGTAAATAAGATGATCCCTTACAACAATTTCAAGAAGTGTTCTCCCCTAACTGTGCACCGTTGCTACAGTTCGTCGTTTCGAAGCACGCCGTGATGATCGGGTGTGATAGATCCTTACGTTCACATACAACGGGTGTAAGACAGTTTTACACATGCAAAACACTTAGGGTTAACTTGACGTGCCTAGCATGTACAGACATGGCCTCGGAACACAGAAGACCGAAAGGTCGAGCATGAGTCATATAGAAGATACGATCAACATGAAGATGTTCACCGACGTTGACTAGTCCGTCTCACGTGATGATCGGACACGGTCTAGTTAACTCGGATCATGTAATACTTAGATGACTAGAGGGATGTCTAATCTGAGTGGGAGTTCATTAATAATTTGATTAGATGAACTTAATTATCATGAACTTAGTCTAAAATCTTTACAATATGTCTTGTAGATCAAATGGCCAACGTTGTATTCAATTTCAACACGTTCCTAGAGAAAACCAAGCTGAAAGACGATGGCAGCAACTATACGGACTGGGTCCGGAACCTGAGGATCATCCTCATAGCTGCCAAGAAAGATTATGTCCTACAAGCACCGCTAGGTGATCCACCCGTCCCACAGAACCAAGACGCTATGAATGCTTGGCAGACACGTACTGATGACTACTCCCTCGTTCAGTGCGGCATGCTTTACAGCTTAGAGCCGGGGCTCCAAAAGCGTTTTGAGAGACATGGAGCATATGAGATGTTCGAAGAGCTGAAAATGGTTTTTCAAGCTCATGCCCGGATCGAGAGATATGAAGTCTCCGATAAGTTCTTCAGCTGTAAGATGGAGGAAAATAGTTCTGTCAGTGAGCACATACTCACTATGTCTGGGTTACATAACCGCTTGACTCAGCTGGGAGTTAATCTCCCGGATGACGCGGTCATTGACAGAATCCTCCAGTCGCTTCCACCAAGCTACAAGAGCTTTGTGATGAACTTCAATATGCAGGGGATGGTAAAGACCATTCCTGAAGTATTTGCTATGCTGAAATCAGCAGAGGTAGAAGTCAAGAAGGAACATCAAGTGTTGATGATGAATAAAACCACTAAGTTCAAGAAGGGCAAGGGTAAAAAGAACTTTGAGAAGGATGGCAAGGAAGTTGCCGCGCCCGGCAAGCAAGCTGCTGGGAAGAAGAAGTCAAAGAATGGACCCAAGCCTGAGACGGAGTGCTTTTATTGCAAAGGGAAGGGTCACTGGAAGCGGAACTGCCCAAAATACTTAGCGGACAAGAAGGCCGGCAAAACAAAAGGTATATGTGATATACATGTAATTGATGTGTACCTTACCAGTACTCGTAGTAACTCCTGTGTATTTGATACCGGTGCCGTTGCTCATATTTGTAACTCACAGCAGGAGCTGCAGAATAAACAGAGACTGGCGAAGGACGAGGTGACGATGCACGTCAGGAATGGTTCCAAGGTCGATGTGATCGCCGTCGGCATGCTACCTCTACATTTACCTACGGGATTAGTTATAAACCTCAATAATTGTTATTTAGTGCCAAGTTTGAGCATGAACATTGTATCAGGATCTCGCTTAATGCTAGATGGCTACTCATTTAAATCCGAGAATAATGGTTGTTCTATTTATATGAGAGATATGTTTTATGGTCATGCTCCGATGGTCAATGGTTTATTCTTAATGAATCTCGAACGTAATATTACACATATTCATAGTGTGAATACCAAAAGATGTAAAGTTGATAACGATAGTCCCACATACTTGTGGCACTGCCGCCTTGGTCACATAGGTGTCAAACGCATGAAGAAGCTCCATGCAGATGGACTTTTAGAGTCTCTTGATTATGAATCATTTGACACGTGCGAACCATGCCTCATGGGTAAAATGACCAAGACTCCGTTCTCAGGAACAATGGAGCGAGCAACCAACTTATTGGAAATCATACATACTGATGTGTGCGGTCCAATGAGTGTTGAGGCTCGCGGTGGCTATCGTTATGTTCTCACCCTCACTGATGACTTGAGTAGATATGGGTATGTCTACTTAATGAAACACAAGTCTGAAACTTTTGAAAATTTCAAAGAATTTCAGAGTGAGGTTGAGAATCAACGTGACAAAAAAAAATCAAGTTTCTATGATCAGATCGTGGAGGAGAATACTTGAGTCACGAATTTAGCACACACTTAAGAAAATGTGGAATAGTTTCACAACTCACACCGCCTGGAACACCTCAGCGTAATGGTGTGTCCGAACGTCATAATCGCACTCTATTAGATATGGTGCGATCTATGATGTCTCTTGCGGATTTATCACTATCTTTTTGGGGCTATGCTTTAGAGACTGCCGCATTCACTTTAAATAGGGCTCCGTCGAAATCCGTTGAGACGACACCGTATGAATTATGGTTTGGGAAGAAACCTAAGCTGTCGTTTTTAAAAGTTTGGGGATGCGATGCTTATGTCAAGAAACTTCAACCTGAGAAGCTCGAACCCAAGTCGGAAAAATGCGTCTTCATAGGATACCCTAAAGAAACTATTGGGTATACCTTTACCTAAGATCCGAAGGCAAGATCTTTGTTGCCAAGAACGGAATCTTTCTGGAGAAAGAGTTTCTCTCGAAAGAAGTAAGTGGGAGGAAAGTAGAACTTGATGAAGTATTACCTCTTGAACCAGAAAATGGCGCAACTCAAGAAAATGTTCCTGAGGCGCCTGCACCGACTAGAGAGGAAGTTATTGATGATGATCAAGATACTTCTGATCAAGATCCTACTGAAATTCGAAGGTCCACAAGGACACGTTCCGCACCAGAGTGGTACGGCAACCCTGTCTTGGAAATCATGTTGTTAGACAACGGTGAACCTTCGAACTATGAAGAAGCGATGGCAGGTCCGGATTCCGACAAATGGCTAGAAGCCATGAAATCCAAGATAGGATCCATGTATGAAAACAAAGTATGGACTTTGACTGACTTGCCCGTTGAACGGCGAGCCATAGAAAATAAATGGATCTTCAAGAAGAAGACAGACGCGGATGGTAATGTGACCATCTATAAAGCTCGGCTTGTCGCTAAGGGTTATCGACAAGTTCAAGGAATTGACTACGATGATACTTTCTCACCGGTAGCGAAGCTAAAGTCCGTCCGAATCATGTTAGCAATTGCCGCATTCTACGATTATGAGATATGGCAAATGGACGTCAAAACGGCATTCCTTAATGGTTTCCTTAAGGAAGAGTTGTATATGATGCAGCCGGAAGGTTTTGTCGATCCTAAGAATGCTGACAAGGTGTGCAAGCTCCAACGCTCGATTTATGGGCTGGTGCAAGCATCCCGGAGTTGGAACATTTGCTTTGATGAGATGATCAAAGTGTTTGGGTTTACGCAGACTTATGGAGAAGCCTGCATTTACAAGAAAGTGAGTGGGAGCTCTGTAGCATTTCTCATACTATATGTAGATGACATACTTTTGATGGGAAGTGATATAGAACTCTTGGACAGCATCAAGGCCTACTTGAATAAAAGTTTTTCAATGAAGGACCTTGGAGAAGCTGCTTATATATTAGGCATCAAGATCTATAGAGATAGATCAAGACGCCTCATAGGTCTTTCACAAAGCACGTACCTTGATAAGATTTTGAAGAAGTTCAAAATGGATCAGTCCAAGAAAGGGTTCTTGCCTGTTTTGCATGGTATGAAATTGAGCTCGGCTCAATGCCCGACCACGGCAGAAGATATAGAAGAGATGAGTGTCATCCCCTATGCCTCAGCCATAGGTTCTATTATGTATGCCATGCTGTGTACCAGACCTGATGTAAACCTTGCCGTAAGTTTGGTAGGAAGGTACCAAAGTAATCCCGGCAAGGAACACTGGACAGCGGTCAAGAATATCCTGAAGTACCTGAAAAGGACTAAGGAAATGTTTCTCATTTATGGAGGTGACGAAGAGCTCGTCGTAAAGGGTTACGTCGACGCTAGCTTCGACACAGATCTGGATGACTCTAAGTCACAAACCGGATACGTGTATATATTGAATGGTGGAGCAGTGAGCTGGTGCAGCTGCAAGCAGAGCGTCGTGGCGGGATCTACATGTGAAGCGGAGTACATGGCAGCCTCGGAAGCAGCACATGAAGCAATATGGGTGAAGGAGTTCATCACCGACCTAGGAGTCATACCCAATGCGTCGGGGCCAATCAAATCTTTTGTGACAACACTGGAGCTATTGCACTTGCCAAGGAGCCCAGGTTTCACAAGAAGACAAGGCACATCAAGCGTCGCTTCAACTTCATTTGTGAAAATGTTCAAGATGGAGACATAGAGATTTGTAAAGTACATACGGACCTGAATATAGCAGATCCGTTGACTAAACCTCTCCCTAGGGCAAAACATGATCAACACCAGAATTCCATGGGTGTTCGATTCATCACAATGTAACTAGATTATTGACTCTAGTGCAAGTGGGAGACTGTTGGAAATATGCCCTAGAGGCAATAATAAAAGTATTATTATTATTATATTTCTTTGTTCATGATAATTGTCTTTATTCATGCTATAACTGTATTATCCGGAAATCGTAATACACGTGTGAATACATAGACCATAATATGTCCCTAGTAAGCCTCTAGTTGACTAGCTCGTTGATCAACAGATAGTCATGGTTTCCTGGCTGTGGACATTGGATGTCATTGATAACGGGATCACATCATTAGGAGAATGATGTGATGGACAAGACCTAATCCTAAGCATAGCACAAGATCGTGTAGTTCGTTTGCTAGAGCTTTTCCAATGTCAAGTATCTTTTCCTTTGACCATGAGATCGTGTAACTCCCGGATACCGTAAGAGTGCTTTGGGTGTATCAAACGTCACAACGTAACTGGGTGACTATAAAGGTGCACTACAGGCATTTCCGAAAGTGTCTGTTGGGTTGACACGGATCGAGACTGGGATTTGTCACTCCACATAACGGAGAGGTATCACTGGGCCCACTCGGTAATGCATCATCATTATGAGCTCAAGGTGACCAAGTGGTTGATCACGGGATCATGCATTACGGTACGAGTAAAGTGACTTGCCGGTAACGAGACTGAACAAGGTATTGGGATACCGACGATCGAGTCTCGGGCAAGTAACATACCGATTGACAAAGGGAATTGTATACGGGGTTGTTTAATCCTCGACATCTTGGTTCATCCGATGATATCATCGTGGAGCATGTGGGAGCCAACATGGGTATCCAGATCCCGCTGTTGGTTATTTACCGGAGAGTCGTCCCGGTCATGTCTGCATGTCTCCCGAACCCGTAGGGTCTACACACTTAAGGTTCGGTGACGCTAGGGTTGTGAAGATATGTATATGCAGTAACCCGAATGTTGTTCGGAGTCCCGAATGATATCCCGGATGTCACGAGGAGTTCCGGCATGGTCCGGAGGTAAAGAATTATATATAGGAAGTGCAGTTTCGGCCATCGGGACAAGTTTCGGGGTCATCGGTATTGTACCAGGACCACCGGAGGGGTCCCGGGGGCCCACCGGGTGGGGCCACCTGTCCCGGGGGGCCACATGGGCTGTAGGGGGTGCGCCTTGGCCTAGATGGGCCAAGGGCACCAGCCCCAAAAGCCCATGCGCCTAGGGTTCCACTTAAGGGAAGAGTCCCAATGGTGGAAGGCACCTCTAGGTGCCTTGGGGGGGAGGGAAACCTCCCCTTGGCTGCCGCACCTAGGAGATTGGATCTCCTAGGCTTACGCACCCCCCCCTTGGCCCTCCTATATATAGTTGAGGAGAGGGAGGACTTCATACCTCAGCCTTTGGTGCTTCCCTCTCCCCTGTTACATCTCTCCCTCGTAGTACACGGCGAAGCCCTGCTACTGTGACGCCCTGCATCCACCACCACGCCGTCGTGCTGCTGGATCTTCATCAACCTCTCCTCCCCCCTTGCTGGATCAAGAAAGGAGGAGACGTCATCCGCTCCGTACGTGTGTTGAACGCGGAGGTGCCGTCCGTTCGATGCTTGGTCATCGGTGATTTGGATCACGTCGTGTTCGACTACATCAACCCCGTTGTTTGAACGCTTCCGCTCGCGATCTACAAAGGTATGTAGATGCATCTAATCACTCGTTGCTAGATGAACTCCTAGATGGATCTTGGTGAAACGAGTAGGAAATTTTTTTGTTTTTTGCTACGTTCCCCAACACCCCGTGCTCCTCCTCCCCTCAGTCTCTCTCCCTTTCGCACGGTCCGAGCGCCACCGTTGCCGCCGACAAGCACCACCATGGCCACCGCCTCTCCCTCGCTTCTCTGACCGGCCCAGAGGCTCCGCCTCGACCCCCTCTTCCTTCCACCCCGAGCCACGCCACCGCGGGAGCCCCACATCGCCGCCATGAGTCGTCTTCCTCGAGCACGGCCGCCGGACTCCATCGACGGATTCGCCGTCGCCAAGCCATCCCCGAGCAAGCCAAGCCCCTCTTCGTGATCGCTGTGAGCTCCGCCACCGTTTCCCCCTCTTACCCGCTCCATTTGATCGCCGTAGTCGTCGCCCCCTTGATGACCGAAGCACGCCGCCGCACGAGCTCGTCGCCGACGAGGCTCCGGTGGCCAATCGGTCCCGTTCTTATGCCCGTTAGCTTTGTGAGAGCCCGTAGAAACCTTAGGTGCTACCCGTTAACCCTCCTGTGCACGATGTCGTCATTTTCATCGGCGCCCGAACTCCGGCCACCGCCGCGAGCTCCGTTACGGCAATCTCCGGCCGCCCCTGCTCCACCTGCCGCCACCTCTGGATGCGCCGCACCACCAGCTACCTGTAGCCACAAACCGCGTCCAAAACCGAGCCCTGTGGGCGTTTTCCGAGCTGCGTCGCCGTCTCGGGCCTCGCCGGCGTCGAGTCACCGGTGGGTTTGACCCCGCCGACCTGGGGTTGACCTTGTTTGACCCCCCCAGGGTCACTGACGTGCGGGTCCGTCTTTGTTAATCTTTAGCTAGATTAGATTAGTGCTAATTAACCCTGACAGTTGGTTTAGACACTGACATGTGGCCCCAGGCCCTTAACTAACCTAGGTTAGGATTAGATTAATGTTAATTAACTTGGTTAGTTAGGTTAGTCACTGACCAGTGGGTTCCACTGGTCAGGTTTGAACTGGACGGCGACTGTTGACCTGCTGACGTCACACAGACGTCATGCTGATGCAGTTAACCATTTTCTGGTTTAAAAATAATCAGGAAATTCCAAAAAATGTTTAAAACTTCAAAAAATCATAGAAAATAATCTATAACTCAGAATGAAATAAATTATATATGAAAAATTATCAGAAAAATATGAGGAATCTATTTATGCCATGTTCATGCATGTTTGAGAAAGTTAACATCACCAACTAGGACAATTCATGTTTATGGAATATATGGTATGTAGTTTTGGAGTTGGAATTTGCTATATGTTTGAATTCCACTTCAATTAATATGACTAACTATTGCATTAGGTGAATTCAGTACCTTAACATGCCATGATCATACATCATGTTTGTTGCATTGCATTGATGTGTTCTTTCTGTGTTTGCCGGTGATTGTTCCCCCTCGGTAGACGTGGTTCTGATGATGAGTTCGATGACACCGATGGAGAACTATACTATCTTCAGAAGTGTCAGGCAAGCAAAACCCCCTTGTTCATTCCGATACAATCCCACTCTCTCGCTCCTGCTCTCTTTTACTGCATTAGGACAACAATGATTCATCTGTTACTTGTTGCGGTAGTTGAACCCCTTATCCTCTGCATGACCTGTCATTGCCACAGTAAATAGATGAAACCCACTAGCATGAGTAGGAGTTGTTTGAGCCCTGATGTGCCTACTCATTCATGCTTGCTTGTCATGCCTGCTACTGCTTAGAGTTGAGTCAGGTCTGATTCATTGGGGATGAATTGGAATGGCGATGAACATGTCCTACTGTGTGTGAGCTAAGCATGTGAATACGATTTGGTAAAGGTAGCAGTGAGAGGCCATGTAGGAGTACATGGTGGGTTGTCTCATTGAAACCATCCTCAGGAACTGAATTCTGTGTTTGTGATCCATGAACAACTACTACCACTCATTGGGATCTAATTGACCCTCTCGACTTCTTAATCACACTAGTACTCTGTCCAGGAGTTGCAACTAGTTTCTGGTGTTTGTAGGTTCTGTGTTGGCGGCCGTGCATAGCGCTGATCCTAGGGGTGGGCTATGATGCGGTAGATACACCGTGGCACGGTGTACCGGGCACCCGTTTGGTGTCTCGGGAACCCTGTTCACATTGTTCGGGGCCGTATGTGGAAACCTTGGTCGGACTCCCTACGGATGGAACCTGGATAGGTGATAAACTTGGACTAGAGACTTGAGTGTTTAGGTAGGCCGTGGCCGACACCCTCGTTGGGCTTCCGCTTGAAGGTTGCCGAGTACATGTCCTGTAAACGACGGTAAGTGGTGGGAGCGTGTGTGAAGAAGTACACCCCTGCAGGGTTATCATTATCTATTCGAATAGCCGGATTCCTCGGATATGGAAACTTGGACCCCTTGGATAGTTCATAGACAAGTGAAAGTGGATACTCTAAAACTCGCAAGATAAGCGTGAGTGCTATGGATGGCCCTCTCGTAGGGAGACGGGAGCGGATCCATAGTGGTGTATTGATATGGTGAATATGTGGACTCGTGTGCGCCACCTCAAAAGAGTTGCTTGCAGTCATAGTTCAGGTTAGCCACTGAGGCAAAGCTGGCTTGCTGCAGTTAAACTCCACCACCCCCTTTGTTGATACCGATGCATATGTAGTTAGTTCTGATGTAAGTCTTGCTGGGTACATTTGTACTCACGTTTGCTTAATTTATGTTTTGCAGAGAGACTTCAGTCTCGCTAGTAGTTCCGCGTGGACCTCGACGTTTAGCTTGTTACCTCAGCTACGATCTTGTGCCCTCGGCAGGATCTGGTAGATAGTCAGGCTTCTTAGCCTTTTCCACTTGTACATGTCTGTACTCAGACATGTTAAGCTTCCGCATGTGCTTGATTTGTATGCTATGATTTTTGGGTCATGAGACCCACGTTTCTAATATCTCGCTCCTCGGAGCCTAATGAATAAATGCTTGAGTTGTAGGGTTATGTTGTGATGCCATGTTGTATTTACACATATCGAGCATATTGTGTGTATGATTGAAATGCTTGGTATGTGTGGGATCCGACAATCTAGTTGTTTATCCTTGGCAGCCTCTCTTATGGGGAAATGTAGTCTAGTGCTTCCATGAGCCATAGTAGTCCGCTACAGCCCGGTTCACCGGAGTCCTACTAGCCCAGCACTACTGCTCAGGACACTTGGCCGGCATGTCTTTCACTTCATTCCTGTGTCTGTCCCTTCGGGGAAATGTCACGCAGTGGCATCCGGAGTCCTGCCTAGCCTGCTACAGCCCGGGTTCCCGGAGTCCTGTTAGCCCAGTGCTACAGCCCGGATTCACACGCTGCTGACCGACATGCTCGATGTGATTCATGTATGCCTATCCCCATAGGTTAGTGCCGCTTTGGGTTCACGACTAGCCATGTCGGCCCGGGTTCTCTGTCATATGGATGCTAGCGACACTATCATATACGTGAGCCAAAAGGCACAAACGGTCCCGGGCCATGGTAAGGCGACACCCGTGGGAATACCGTGCCTGAGGCCGCAAAGTGATATGAGGTGTTACCGGCTAGATCGATGTGACTTGGAATCGTGGTCCTGACACCTACATATTCTACGAAGATCTTTATCGGTCAAACCGCGTAACAACATACGTTGTTCCCTTTATCATCGGTATGTTACTTGCCCAAGATTCGATCATCGGTATCCTCATACCTAGTTCAATCTCGTTACCGACAAGTCTCTTTACTCGTTCCGTAATGCATCATCCCTTAACTAACTCTTTAGTCACATTGATTGCAAGGCTTATAGTTATCAGCATTACCGAGAGGGCCCAGAGATACCCCTACGACAATCGGAGTGACAAATCCTAATCTTGATCTATGCCAACTCAACAAACACCATCGAAGACACCTGTAGAGCATCTTTATAATCACCCAGTTATGTTGTGATGTTTGATAGCACACTAAGTGTTCCTCCAGTATTCGGGAGTTGCATAATCTCATAGTCATAGGAACATGTATAAGTCATGAAGAAAGAAATAGCAACAAACTAAACGATCATAGTGCTAAGCTAACGGATGGGTCTTGTCCATCACATCATTCTCTAATGATGTGACCCCGTTCATCAAATGACAACATATGTCTATGGCTAGGAAACTTAAACATCTTTGATTAACAAGCTAGTCAAGTAGAGGCATACTAGGGACACTCTGTTTGTCTATGTATTCACACATGTATCAAGTTTCCGGTTAATACAATTCTAGCATGAATAATAAACATTTACTATGATATAAGGAAATATAAATTACAACTTCATTGTTGCTTCTAGGGCATATTTCCTTCAGTCTCCCACTTGCACTAGATTCAATAATCTAGTTCACATCGTCATGTGATTTAACACCAATAGTTCACATCTTTATGTGATTAGTTCACATCTCCATGTGACTAATACCCAAAGGGTTTACTAGAGTCAATAATGTAGTTCACATCGATATGTGATTAACACCCAAAGAGTGATCATGTTTTGCTTGTAAGAGAAATTTAGTCAACACGCCTGCCACATTCAGAGATGTATGCATTTTGCAAATTTTCTATGTCTATAATACTCTGCACGGAGCTACTCTAGCTAATTGCTCCCACTTTCAATATGTATCCAGATTGAGACTTAGAGTCATCCGGATTAGTGTCAAAACTTGCATCGACGTAACCCTTTACAACAAACTCTTTGTCACATCCATAATCGAGAAACATATCCTTATTCCACTAAGGATAATTTTGACCGCTGTCTAGTGATCCATTCCTGGATCACTATTGTACCCTCTTGCCAAACTCATGGTGAGGTACACAATAGGTCTGGTGCACAACATAGCATACTTTATAGAACCTATGACTAAGGCATATGGAATGACTTTCATTCTCTTTTTATTTTCTACCGTGGTCGGGTTTTTGAGTCTTACTCAACTTCACACCTTGCAACATAGGCAAGAACTCCTTCTTTGACTGTTTCATTTTGAACTACTTCAAAATCTTATCAAGGTATGTACTCATTGAAAAAACTTATCAAGCGTTTTGATCTATCTCTACAGATCTTGATGCTCAATGTGTGTTGGAGTTATTGGCCATGGGTAGCCTCATCTGCCTCCCATGGCATTTCAAGACATCGGGGCCGACTGCGCCCCTCAAATGTCGAAGATTAACCGCCGCCTTCTTGTGGCCGGCTGGTCTAAGCGGCCGGCTACTAGAAGATGGTGGACCCAGAAGACAGGCACGAACTGGGCCGCTTCCTATCAGGCGGCCTCCAGAGAGGCCGGCTCCTAGCAGGCGGCCCCATGCTGTCGGATTTCGGGTTCCGGCAGACCCTTGAGGTTCGAACACTGGGGTGCGCGCGGAGACTTCGCCTCCTACCTACCTGCACCCCTCCGCCACGCAAAGATCTAAGCTATGGAAGGAACAACACGAGAGACACAGGGTTTATACTGGTTCGGGACACCATTGTGGTGTAATACCCTACTCCAGTGTGTGGTGTGGTGGATTGCCTCTTGGGCTGATGATGATGAACAATACAAGGAAGAACAGCCTCGCGAGGGTCTGTTCTTGGCTGGGGGACGAACTGCTGGGAGGAGTTCAGTCACCCTTCTCTCTCTCTCTTTCTCTGCTCTTGTCTTTCTCTCGTCTCTTCTTCGTCTCTCTCTGATCCTTATTTTCTCTGCCCTCTCCCCGGGGGGTGGCTAGTCCTATTTATAGAGGCCCTGGTCCTCTTCCCAAATATCGAGCGGGAAGGGAGCCAACAATGGCGGGCTAATTTGAAAGGGGACAGCTAGTACCAGTTATCCTGACAAAAGTAGTCTTCGCCTGCACAAAGCTCTGGTGGTGACGCTGTCTTGGGCTCCACAATGACCTCCATCTTGCAGTCCTCCTGGTCTTGGTCTTATTGCACCGAAATGGCAACCTTTGCCTGATGCCTCGATACTCCGCGGTTGCGCCTGCCCCCTTTGCACCGAAGAGGAAAGGAGGACACTGCGCGGGCTGGCACCCGCCTGGCGCCTTTGGTCGTCATGGCTTGCGTCATGGGCACCTCGTGAGGTACCCCGCCTTGATCTCTCCGCCTCCTCGCGAGCCAGCCTGATGAGGCCGTGCCTGAGGAAGCTCCGTGTCGTCCGCTGAGGGAGTACTGGATTAGGGGGTGTTCGGGTAGCCGTACTATACCTTCAGCCGGACTCCAGGACTATGAAGATACAAGATTGAAGACTTCGTCCCGTGTCCGGATGGGACTTTCCTTGGCATGGAAGGCAAGCTTGGCGATGCGGATATTCAAGATCTCCTACCATTGTAACCGACTCTGTGTAACCCTAACCCTATCCGGTGTCTATATAAACCGGAGGGTTGTAGTCCGTAGGACATCAACTCCATATACAACAATCATACCATAGGCTAGCTTCTAGGGTTTAGCCTCCTTGATCTCGTGGTAGATCTAATCTTGTACTACCCATATCATCAATATTAATCAAGCAGGAGTAGGGTATTACCTCCATCGAGAGGGCCCGAACCTGGGTAAAAACATCGTGTCCCTTGTCTCCTGTTACCATCCGGCCTTGACGCACAGTTCGGGACCCCCTGCCCGAGATCCGCCGGTTTTGACACTGACATTGGTGCTTTCATTGAGAGTTCCTCTGTGTCGTCGCCTTTAGGCCCGATGGCTCCTTTGATCATCAACCACGATGCGGTCCAGGGTGAGACTTTTCTCCCCGGACACATCTTCGTCTTCGGCGGATTCGCACTGCGGGCCAATTCGCTTTGCCACCTGGAGCAGATCAAAAGCTACGCCCCTGGCCATCAAGTCAGGTTTGGAAGCCTAAACTACATGGCAGACATCCGCGGAGATTTGATCTTCGACGGATTCGAGCCACAACCAAGCGCGCCGCACTGTCTCGTGCGGCATGATCTAGCTCTGTCACTGAATAGTATCCCGGAGGCCGCAAACGCACCAGCTCTGACCCTTAATTCGGAGCCAGTAGTGTCAATTGAGGATGAGCGGTTGCACGTCACCTCGGGGGCCGCAATCTCAAAGGCGATCGAGCCGAACGCCAGCCCCACACTCCGTGTGACTCATGACTCCGAGGATCTGGACTCCTCTCCGGAATCCGAACCCCCCGCGCCCCTGCCGATCGAATCCGATTGGGCGCCAATAATGGAGTTCACCGCCGCGGACATCTTTCAGCACTCGCCTTTTGGCGATATCCTGAATTCTCTCAAGTCTCTCTCTTTATCAGGAGAGCCCTGGCCGAACTGCGGTCAGCGAGGATGGGATACGGACGATGAAGAAATTCAAAGCCCACCCACCACCCACTTGGTAGCCACTGTCGACAATTTAAACGACGTGCTCAACTTCGACTCCGGAGACATCGACAGCATGGATGACAATGCAGGAGATACTGATGAACCAACGCCCATAGGGCATTGGACAGCCACCTCATCTCACGATGTGTACATGGTGGATACCCCTAAAGGAAGCGACAACGAGGAAAGAGGGGATGGAACGGGAGATCGACCCCCCGAAAAGCAATCAAAGCGTCGGTGTAAATGCCGACCCAAGCCCCGCCTCGATAAAAACCCAGCCATAGAGTAGGACGAGCCGGTAGACGACGAGCAGGCCTTAGAGCAACCGTCCGAACAGGGCAACACGGATAGAGAAACCGAACATCCCTCCTCCGGCGAAAACGGCATTCCGGACGACTTCACGCCGGATAAACCCATGGAGCAGAAGAATCTCCACAATAGGCTCGTTGCAACTGCACGCAGCCTAAAAAATCAGAAGCGGAAGCTAAAAATAGGGGAAGATGCACTCCGGATTAGATGGAGCAAAGTAATCAATACCGCAGATAAATACGGCGACGGTAGCCGCACTAAAAGCTATCCGAAAAGAAAGCTACTGCCTGAATTTGACGAAGAGGCCCTAGAGCCCTCGCATTCAAAAAATAAGAAAGCCACACGGTCGGATAGACGACCCCATAAAGCGGCAAGCGGCGCCGCACTTAAATCGGCATGCGACCCACCTAAGGATTCGCATCATGGCCAAGTTAGGTCCATTTATGGGCCAAGAAAGCAAGCTCTCGTAAGCAATGCAATAAAGCCGTCATCAGAATCCGGCACACCCAAATACAGGGGCGCCGCACACCCCCTATGTTTCACCGATGAGGTCCTGGACTAAGAATTTCCAGAGGGATTCAAACCCGTAAACATAGAGGCATATGATGGAACAACAGACCCTGGAGTCTGGATCGAGGATTATATCCTCCACATACACATGGCTAGAGGAGACGATCTCCATGCCATAAAATATTTACCCCTTAAGCTTAAAGGGCCAGCCCGGCATTGGCTTAAAAGCGTTCCTGAAAACACAATCGGAAGTTGGGAAGAGCTCGAGGATGCTTTCCGAGCAAATTTTCAAGGGACCTATGTCCGCCCTCCGGATGCAGACGATCTTAGTCACATAACTCAACAGTCCGGAGAATTAGCTCGGCAGTTCTGGAATAGATTTCTCACTAAGAACAATCAGATAGTCGACTGTCCGGACGCCGAAGCCTTAGCAGCTTTCAGGCATAACGTCCGAGACGAATGGCTCGCCAGAAACCTCGGCCAAGAAAAGCCAAGAACAATGGCCGCACTAACAAGCCTCATGACCCGCTTTTGTGCAGGAGAGGATAGCTGGTTGGCAAGGTGCAGCCCCAGCGAGCCAAGTACATCCGAAACTACGGATGGGAATGGAAAACCGCGATGCAAGAAGGACCGTCGCCAGACTAAGGAAAAAATTCCGAAGAGCACGGCAGTCAATGCCGGATTCAAAGGCTCACGACAAAATCAGACAAAACCTCCCCTCCAGGATAACAGGGATGATCCATCCAACTTAAATAAAATCCTGGATAGGATATGTCAGATACACAGTACTCCCGGGAAGCCTGCTAACCATACCCACAGAGATTGTTGGGTTTTCAAACAATCAGGCAGACTCAATGCCGAACACAAGGGGCTTGACACACCAAGCGAAGACGAGGAAGAACTCCAAAAGCAGAGCACCAGGAAACAAAAGAACTTCCCACAAGAAGTAAAAACAGTGAACTTACTTCCCATAACAAAACGTGCAGCGCCCATAAAGGTACGCACCACACCACCTACCCCCAAAGGGTCCCGTCACTGGTTGTCAAAACCAATCATCTTCGATCACCTAGATTATTCTAGAAATATCAAGAACGCAGGCTGGACTGCCTTGATACTCGATCCAATAATTGGCGGACTCCAGTTTTCAAATGTCCTTATGGACGGCGGCAGTGGACTAAACCTGATATATCAGGATACAATCCATCACATGGGGATAAACCCAGCAAGAATCCGCCGCAGCAAAACCTCCTTTCAAGGGGTAACACCTGGTCCGGACACCCATTGTATGGGTTTTCTCCGGCTCGAAGTTATATTCGGCTCTGCCGATAACTTCCGCTGCGAAAAGCTGACATTCCATATCGTCCCGTTCTCAAGTCGCTATCAAGCACTACTGGGACGCGAAGCTTTCGCTCGCTTTAACGCAATACCGCATTATGCATCTCTCACGCTTAAGATGCCCGGTCCACGAGGCATCATCTCTTTGAAGGGGAAGCACTAAAGTGCGCCTCCCCAAGCGGAGGACTATGCGGCCGCTTTGAAAGCCCCAAGTAAAATGGCCTCACCGGCCAAAAAACTTCGAAATAGGTCATTAAAGACCACGAACGCGGATAGACAAGTTCGGTACAAAATCATCATTGATGCAGGCTTAGTGGCCATATACCCCCGCACTAGGGGCTCCATGCATATACAATAAGAGCCAATAAAGCTCAATTTTATATATTTTACTTTACACTTTGTTTATTTTAAACTTTTGTTCGGCACGACCCGTTTTCAACTCAGTTGCTCTCTTTTACAGATGAACGTCGTGCGGCGCCCATCCAGGATACGGCACAACGGAGACACAGGCGCAGACATGCAGTAGGGACCCGTCCTAAAGGATTCTTTTTAGATTAAGACCCTGCGTAAATCTTTTTTACTGTCTCTTGTTGCTACACATCCCCTGGTTTTTTCTGATATAACCAAGGAGGAGGCTGGCGTCTTGGCATGTGGCCACGTCAGAATTTTTGCACGTACCTGGACACTAGGGGCTTTTTTAATAAAGAGTGTTGTTTCGCCCGCACTCATAAAGACCGAACACCTTAGGGAGTGTTCGGCGTCGCGAGTTTTGGCATTATATGCATCAGCTCCGAATCATGTCTTTGGTCAAATGTTGGGTTGCCCGGCTCCTGAGTTCGGCTACCTTACGTTCTGCTCTATCGGCTAAGGTAGCACCAGGAGAACTACTGCGATTGTGCCCCGGTTCGGCCGGGCGAGCACCTCAGTAGAGAAAGCCGAAAACTGACTGTCATGATGTAGCGTGAGACTGGTCAGCCACTCGATGACCTATTGGAATCTATCGGATTCCTCCGCTTTAACGAAGGGCCGCTTCCCGGTCAGGCACATACGCGCCCCGAACTCGGGCGAGCGCAGTCACCACCAAGGGGCTACCTAAATAGTCTCACTGTCAAGCTCCTATGGCTAAGTTAAAGTGTTAAAGCATTATAGTCCGGTTGCCTGGCCCGCTGCACTATCACCTCCTTTGTAGGACCAATACGTTGGGTTAAGTGTGAAAATGCGTCTTCTGCGAGCACCCCCGCACTATGTGCGTGGGGGCTGAAGCCAACGACTGCCATCTTTCAGATTTTGTATATATATATCTTAAAACGGCCGCACATGAGGTGTTCCCAATACTTGAAGGCACAAGTATAAAAAGGCCACTACAGTTTATCAAAATATTACTTTATAATTACATATGCTATCATAACATAGCATCTTTCGAGCACTGCGTCTCTATTGCACGAGCGCCTTCAAGGACTTCCTGAAAATAGTGCTCGGAGGGTACTCGGCTTTTGTCCGAATCTCGGGACGCAACAACGGTGGTCTCCATCTCTGCCCAGTATGTCTTGACACGGGCAAGAGCCATCCTTGCGCCCTCTATGCATGCTGACCTCTTCATTGCATTAATACGCGGCACCGCGTCAAGGAATTGCTGCACCAAGCTGAAATAACTTTTCGGCTCCGATCTCCCCGACCACAGATGACCCATGACGTACTTCATGGCGAGTCCGGACAACCTATTCAGTTCGGCCCATTTAGCCAAACGATCGTCCACTGCCAGTGGACGCTCTGGATTGTGAAACTGCGACCAGAAAAGCTTTTGCACTTCGCGATCTTTCTGATCTCGAAAGTGTTTGGTCGCATCAGCAGCACTCGCTGCCAAATCCAGATAGGTATCCTCCACACTCCACATCCGGTCCAACGGAGCAATCAGATCGCAAAATTTCCTTCGCAGCATAAAGGGCTTTCCAGCCGCAATCTGTTCGGCCTGACGCAGCTCCTCCTTCGCAGCTCTCATCGCAGAGCGCGCGTCCTTGGCATTGGCAATGGCCTTCTCTAAATCCGTCTGTTTCACCTGGTCTTCTTTCTCAAGAAGTTTGCAATGGTCTGCAGCGCTCTTTAACTTTTCGGCCATCTCAGCCATCTCTTCCTTGCTTCGACAATGAGCAGCCTGTTCGGCTCTCACCTCTTCAAGGGCTTTCTTGGCAGCCGCATCACTTTCTCTGGCTTGTACTTTAGCTCGGGCAAGTTCTGCCCTAAGACTCTCCACGGCGGCCGCACCATCTGCGTCAAGCACACACATCGTAAGACACTGGCATAACTCTTCTTACCTGATGCCGCCCGAGGAATTCCATACCTTGAGCCTCATCAAGCCGCTTGTTGACAAGCGCGATGTCGGCACCTGCCATGTCCAGTTGCCGCTTTAGTTCGACAAAATCATCAGTTCGGCTCGATTCCGGACACCCTGCCGCCTACATTCAAAAGCGACATCTTAGACCTGGGATTATGATCCTCCGCGTGCCGTCATTTCTTGACGACGCGCAGAGTCTCAGGGGCTACTACCTACACAGGGCGCATCTTATTCATGCGCAACTGACAAAAGTGTACATTATCTAATGTACCTCAAAACCCGTCAGTAAACTTTTGACGGCCTCATGCAATCGGCTCTCTGCGGATGAGACCCTTTCAATCACCGTGCCCGTCAATGCACGGTGCTCCCCCGAGATAGAAGCTCGCCCTAGCAGAATCTTTAGCTCCTCCGGCCGAGCACCAGACGGTGCCAGACTTATCCCACGACCTCTTTCGAAGGCCGGACGCGGAAACCTCGGGGGTCCACATAGCTATCTTCCGCCCCTGCCGGATTCGAGAAACCCTCCACGACGACACCTCAGGGTCGCCCGCCTCGCTAGGCAGCACGGCAGGGGGAGGCGTCCCGCTCTCCATCATCTCCGGAAGGAGATCCCCCGAAGACGAGCTCTGCTGAGAAGGGCCGAGGGCCGAGCTACAAGGTAAAAATTCAGTTAATCTTCTTAGATATAAATCAAGGATTTCCCTCATCCCTCAAAAGGAAAATCTTTCTCTACTTACGGCTCGCTGGAAGGCTGATCCCCTTGAGGGTGTAGTCCGGCCGAGGAACTCCCCGGCGTCGGACCCTCTGACGAGGATTTTTTCCCCCGCTTCGAGACCATGGTTTCCGGGTCGTCAGAGGCGGCTCTCTTCTTCCCCTTAGGAGAGGAATTGTCGGTTCCTCCCTTCGGAGCAGCCTCCTTCGAGGAGGCCATAGTTTCCTTGTCCTCCCCCTTGCTTCCCTCCAAAGGCATTATCTCCAGCATCCTGACCAGCACGGGATCCGGCCTGGTTTCGGGAAGGGGAGCAGGACACCTGGTCAGCTTTGCCTTCGCTATCCACTCCTGTTTAAAAGGACGGCTCTTTTAGGGGCAAGTTTATGACAATTATACGGATAGAAGGTCCGGGCACAAGGTTGCTTACTTGAGTATCCGGGCGATTGCAGCTTAGGCCTGCGTCCTCGGTTAAATCCGGACACATCTCTTGTGATCCGAAGAACAATTTATACATCTCCGCGGGCGTTGCACCCATGAAATTCTGGAGAGCTCGCGGTCCCTCTGGATTAAAATCCCACAAGCGAAGGGAGCGACGTTTGACGGGCAATATTCAGCGAATGAGCATGACCTGCGTCACCTTGACCAGGCTGAGGTCTCCTTCCAAGAGATCCTTAATGCGGCCCTGTAACAAGGGCACGTCTTTGGGCAAACCCCAATCTAACCCTCTGTTGACCCATGAAGCTAGCCGTGGTGGGGGACCCGAGCGAAAGGCAGGAGGCGCCACCCACTTGGTGCTCCGGGGAGCGATGATATAAAACCACTCTCGTTGCCACAAGCCTAGCTCCTCTTGAAAAGAGCCATCGGGCCACGGAGCATCAGCATTTTTGCTTATAACAGCGCCTCCGCACTCTGCTTGTCATCCCTTGATCATCTTCCGCTCCACTTTGAAGGTCTTGAGCCATAATCCGAAGTGAGGGGTAACACGGAGGAACGCTTCACACACGACAATAAACGAGGAGATATGGAGGATTGACTCCGGAGCTAAGTCATGGAATTCCAGCCCGTAATAAAACAACAGTCCCCTCACAAAGGGATCCATTGGGAAGCCCAACCCCCGAAGGAAGTGAGACATGAACACCACGCTCTCACCGGGCTGGGGACTGGGAATGACCTGCCCTTGAGCAGGCAACCTATGCGAAATTTCGCCGGTCAGAAACTTAGCCTCCCTCAACTTTAGTACGTCCTCCTCCGTGACGGAAGAGGGCATCCATCGGCCTTGAAGGTCAGAACCGGACATCGTCGAAGGTCCGAAGCGCCTGGAATCTGGAGCCTAGGGTGTTGGAACTCGTGGCGACGGGTGAACTCGCTTGAGATCGAAAAAAGGAGTAAGGCCTTGGTCTCTTTATAAGAGGTTGAATACCAAGAGCCCTCCCCGTAACCGTTCGGGACTCGTCTTTAATCGAGGAAACGTGCTAACGGGCACGGTTGTTGGGGAACGTAGTAATTTCAAAAAATTTCCTACGCACACGCAAGATCATGGTGATGCATAGCAACGAGAGGGGAGAGTGTGATCTAAGCACCCTTGTAGACCGACAGCGGAAGCGTTAGCACAACGCGGTTGATGTAGTCGTATGTCTTCACGGCCCGACCGATCAAGCACCGAAACTACGGCACCTCCGAGTTTTAGCACACGTTCAGTTCGATGACGATCCTCGGACTTCGATCCAGCAAAGTGTCAGGGAAGAGTTCCGTCAGCACGACGGCGTGGTGACGATCTTAATGTACTGCCGTCGCAGGGCTTCGCTTAAGCACCGCTACAATATTATCGAGGATTATGGTGGAAGGGTGCACTGCACACGGCTAAGAATATGATCACGTGGATCAATTTGTGTCTATGGGGTGCCCCCTGCCTCCGTATATAAAGGATCAAGGGGGGGTGCGGCCGGCCAGGAGGAGGGCGCGCCAGGAGGAGTCCTACTCCCACCGGGAGTAGGATTCCCCCCTTTCCTAGTTGGAATAGGATTCGTGAAGGTGGAAAGAGGAGAGAGAGAAGGAAGGGGGGGCGCCACCCCCCTCTGCTTGTCCTATTCGGACTAAGGGGGAGGGGCATGCGGCCCAGCCCTGGCCACCTCTCCTCTCTTCCACTAAGGCCCACTAAGGCCCATATACCTCCCGGGGGGTTCCGGTAACCTCCCGGTACTCCGGTAAAATCCTGATTTCACCCGGAACACTTTCGATATCCAAATATAGGCTTCCAATATATCAATCTTTATGTCTCGACCATTTCGAGACTCCTCGTCATGTCCGTGATCACATCCGGGACTCCGAACAAACTTCGGTACATCAAAATGCATAAACTCATAATATAACTATCATCAGAACCTTAAGCGTGCGGACCCTACGGGTTCGAGAACAATGTAGACATGACCGAGACACGTCTCCGGTCAATAACCAATAGCGGAACCTGGATGCTCATATTGGCTCCCACATATTCTACGAAGATCTTTATCGGTCAGACCGCATAACAACATACATTGTTCCCTTTGTCATCGGTATGTTACTTGCCCGAGATTCGATCGTCGGTATCTCAATACCTAGTTCAATCTCGTTACCGGCAAGTCTCTTTACTCGTTTCGTAATACATCATCTTGCAACTAACTCATTAGTTGTAATTCTTGCAAGGCTTATGTGATGTGCATTACCGAGAGGGCCCAGAGATACCTCTCCGACAATCGGAGTGACAAATCCTAATCTCGAAATAAGCCAACCCAACATGTACCTTTGGAGACACCTGTAGAGCACCTTTATAATCACCCATTTACGTTGTGATGTTTGGTAGCACACAAAGTGTTCCTCCGGCAAACGGGAGTTGCATAATCTCATAGTCATAGGAATATGTATAAGTCATGAAGAAAGCAATAGCAACATACTAAACGATCGGGTGCTAAGCTAATGGAATGGGTCATGTCAATCAGATCATTCACCTAATGATGTGATCCCGTTAATCAAATAACCAGTCTTTGTCCATGGTAAGGAAACATAACCATCTTTGATTAACGAGCTAGTCAAGTAGAGGCATACTAGTGACACTCTGTTTGTCTATGTATTCACACATGTATTATGTTTCCGGTTAATACAATTCTAGCATGAATAATAAACATTTATCATGATATAAGGAAATAAATAATAACTTTATTATTGCCTCTAGGGCATATTTCCTTCAATCTCCCACTTGCATTAGAGTCAATAATCTAGATTACACAATAATGATTCTAACACCCATGGAGCCTTGGTGCTGATCATGTTTTGCTCGTGGAAGAGGCTTAGTCAACAGGTCTGCAACATTCAGATCCGTATGTATCTTGCAAATCTCTATGTCTCCCACCTGGACTAGATCCCGGATGGAATTGAAGCGTCTCTTGATGTGCTTGGTTCTCTTGTGAAATCTGGATTCCTTTGCCAAGGCAATTGCACCAGTATTGTCACAAAAGATTTTCATTGGACCCGATGCACTAGGTATGACACCTAGATCAGATATGAACTCCTTCATCCAGACTCCTTCATTTGCTGCTTCCGAAGAAGCTATTTACTCCGCTTCACATGTAGATCCCGCCACAACGCTTTGTTTAGAACTGCACCAACTGACAGCTCCACCGTTTAATGTAAACACGTATCCGGTTTGCGATTTAGAGTCGTCCGGATCAGTGTCAAAGCTTGCATCAACGTAACCTTTTACGATGAGCTCTTTGTCACCTCCATATATGAGAAACATGTCCTTAGTCATTTTCAGGTATTTCAGGATGTTCTTGACCGCTGTCCAGTGATCCACTCCTGGATCACTTTGGTACCTCCCTGCTAGACTTATAGCAAGGCACACATCAGGTCTGGTACACAGCATTGCATACATGATAGAGCCTATGGCTGAAGCATAGGGAACATCTTTCATTTTCTCTCTATCTTCTGCAGTGGTCGGGCATTGAGTCTTACTCAACTTCACACCTTGTAACACAGGCAAGAACCCTTTCTTTGCTTGATCCATCTTGAACTTCTTCAAAACTTTGTCAAGGTATGTGCTTTGTGAAAGTCCAATTAAGCGTCTTGATCTATCTCTATAGATCTTAATGCCTAATATGTAAGCAGCTTCACCGAGGTCTTTCATTGAAAAACTCTTATTCAAGTATCCCTTTATGCTATCCAGAAATTCTATATCATTTCCAATTAGTAATATGTCATCCACATATAATATCAGAAATGCTACAGAGCTCCCACTCACTTTCTTGTAAATACAGGCTTCTCCAAAAGTCTATATAAAACCAAATGCTTTGATCACACTATCAAAGCGTTTATTCCAACTCCGAGAGGCTTGCACCAGTCCATAAATGGATCGCTGTAGCTTGCACACTTTGTTAGCTCCTTTTGGATCGACAAAACCTTCTGGTTGCATCATATACAACTCTTCTTCCAGACATCCATCTGCCAAATTTCATAATCATAAAATGCGGCAATTGCTAACATGATTCGGATAGACTTAAGCATCGCTACGGATGAGAAGGTCTCATCGTAGTCAATCCCTTGAACTTGCCGAAAACCTTTTGCGACAAGTCGAGCTTTGTAGACAGTAACATTACCGTCAGCGTCAGTCTTCTTCTTGAAGATCCATTTATTCTCAATTGCTTGCCGATCATCGGGCAAGTCAACCAAAGTCCATACTTTGTTCTCATACATGGATCCCATCTCAGATTTCATGGCTTCAAGCCATTTTGCGGAATCTGGGCTCACCATCGCTTCTTCATAGTTCGTAGGTTCATCATGATCTAGTAGCATGACTTCCAGAACAGGATTACCGTACCACTCTAGCGCAGATCTCACTCTGGTTGATCTACGAGGTTCAGTAGTATCTTGTTCTGAAGTTTCATGATCATCATCATTAGCTTCCTCACTGACTGGTGTAGGTGTCACAGAAATAGGTTTCTATGATGTACTACTTTCCAATAAGGGAGTAGGTACAGTTACCTCATCAAGTTTTACTTTCCTCCCACTCACTTCTTTCAAGAGAACCTCCTTCTCCAGAAAGTTTCCGAATTTAGCAACAAAAGTCTTGCCTTCGGATCTGTGATAGAAGGTGTATCCAATAGTTTCCTTTGGATATCCTATGAAGACACATTTCTCCGATTTGGGTTCAAGCTTATCAGGTTGAAGCTTTTTCACATAAGCATCGCAGCGCCAAACTTTCAGAAACGACAACTTTGGTTTCTTGCCAAACCACAGTTCATAAGGCGTCGTCTCAACGGATTTTGATGGTGCCCTATTTAACGTGAATGCGGCCGTCTCTAGAGCGTATCCCCAAAACGATAGCGGTAAATCAGTAAGAGACATCATAGATCGCACCATATCTAGTAAAGTACGATTACGATGTTCGGACACACCATTACGCTGTGGTGTTCCGGGTGGCGTGAGTTGCGAAACTATTCCACAATTTTTCAAATGTACACCAAACTCGTAACTCAAATATTCTCCTCCATGATCAGATCATAGGAATTTTATTTTCTTGTTATGATGATTTTCAACTTCACTCTGAAATTCTTTGAAGTTTTCAAACGTTTCAGACTTATGTTTCATTAAGTAGATATACCCATATCTGCTTAAGTCATCTGTGAAGGTGAGAAAATAATGATATCCGCCATGAGCCTCAACATTCATCGGACCACACACATCTGTATGTATGATTTCCAATAAATCTGTTGCTCTCTCCATAGTACCGGAGAATGGTGTTTCTGTCATCTTACCCATAAGGCACGGTTCGCAAGTACCAAGTGATTCATAATCAAGTGGTTCCAAAAGCCCATCAGTATGGAGTTTCTTCATGCGCTTTATACCGATATGACCTAAACGGCAGTGCCACAAATAAGTTGCACTATCATTATCAACTCTGCATCTTTTGGTTTCAACACTATGAATATGTGTGTCACTACTATCGAGATTTAATAAGAATAGACCACTCTTTAAGGGTGCATGACCATAAAAGATATTACTCATGTAAATAGAACAACCATTATTCTCTGATTTAAATGAATAACCGTCTCGCATCAAACAAGATCCAGATATAATGTTCATGCTTAACGCTGGCACCAAATAACAATTATTTAGGTCTAATATTAATCCCGAAGGTAGATGTAGAGGTAGCGTGCCGACTGCGATCACATTGACTTTGGAACCATTTCCCACGCGCATCGTCACCTCGTCCTTAGCCAATCTTCGCTTAATCCGTAGTCCCTGTTTCGAGTTGCAAATATTAGCAACAGAACCAGTATCAAATACCCAAGTGCTACTGCGAGCATTAGTAAGGTACACATCAATAACATGTATATCACATATACCTTTGTTCACCTTGCCATCCTTCTTATCCGCCAAATACTTGGGGCAGTTCCGCTTCCAGTGACCAGTCTTCTTGCAGTAGAAGCACTCAGTTTCAGGCTTAGGTCCAGGTTTGGGTTTCTTCTCTTGAGTAGCAACTTGCTTGTTGTTCTTTTTGAAGTTCCCCTTCTTCTTGCCTTTGCCCTTTTTCTTGAAACTAGTGGTCTTGTTGACCATCAACACTTGATGCTCCTTCTTGATTTCTACCTCCGCAGCTTTCAGCATTGCGAAGAGCTCGGGAATAGTCTTATTCATCCCTTGCATATTATAGTTCGTCATGAAGCTCTTGTAGCTTGGTGGCAGTGATTGGATAATTCTGTCAATGACGCAATCATCTGGAAGATTAACTCCCAATTGAATCAAGTGATTATTATACCCAGACATTTTGAGTATATGCTCACTGACAGAACTGTTCTCCTCCATCTTGCAGCTATAGAACTTATTGGAGACTTCATATCTCTCAATCCGGGCATTTGCTTGAAATATTAACTTCAACTCCTGGAACATCTCATATGCTCCATGATGTTCAAAACGTCATTGAAGTCCCGATTCTAAGCCGTAAAGCATGGCACACTGAACTATCGAGTAGTCATCAGCTTTGCTCTGCCAGACGTTCATAACATCTGGTGTTGCTCCAGCAGTAGGCCTGGCACCCAGCGGTGCTTCCAGGATGTAATTCTTCTGTGCAGCAATGAGGATAATCCTCAAGTTACGGACCCAGTCCGTGTAATTGCTACCATCATCTTTCAACTTTGCTTTCTCAAGGAACGCATTAAAATTCAACGGAACAATAGCACGAGCCATCTATCTACAATCAAGCATAAACAAGCAAGATACTATCAGGTACTAAGTTTCATGATAAATTTAGGTTCAATTAATTTACTTAAGAACTCCCACTTGGATAAAAATCCCTCTAATCATCTAAGTGATTACGTGATCCAAATCAACTAAACCATGTCCGATCATCACGTGAGATGGAGTAGTTTCATTGGTGAACATCACTATGTTGATCATATCTACTATATGATTCACGCTCGACCTTTCGGTCTCCGTGTTCCAAGGCCATATCTGTATATGCTTGGCTCGTCAAGTATAACCTGAGTATTCCGCGTGTGCAACTGTTTTGCACCCGTTGTATTTGAACGTAGAGCCTATCACACCCGATCATCACGTGGTGTCTCAGCACAAAGAACTTTCGCAACGGTGCATACTCAGGGAGAACACTTCTTGATAATTTAGTGAGAGATCATCTTATAATGCTACCATCAATCAAAGCAAGATAAGATGCATAAAAGATAAACATCACATGGAATCAATATAAGTGATATGATATGGCCATCATCATCTTGTGCTTGTGATCTCCATCTTCGAAGCACCGTCGTGATCACCACCGTCACCGGCGCGACACCTTGATCTCCATCGTAGCATCGTTGTCGTCTCGCCAATCTTATGCTTCCACGACTATCGCTACCGCTTAGTGATAAAGTAAAGCATTACAGCGCGATTGCATTGCATACAATATAGCGACAACCATATGGCTCCTGCTAGTTGTCGATAACTCGGTTACAAAACATGATCATCTCATACAATAAAATTTAGCATCATGTCTTGACCATATCACATCACAACATGCCCTGCAAAAACAAGTTAGACGTCCTCTACTTTGTTGTTGCAAGTTTTACGTGGCTGCTACGGGCTTAAGCAAGAACCAATCTTACCTACGCATCAAAACCACAACGATAGTTTGTCAAGTTGGTGTTGTTTTAACCTTCGCAAGGACCGGGCGTAGCCACACTCGGTTCAACTAAAGTTGGAGAAACTGTCACCCGCAAGCCACCTATGTGCAAAGCACGTCCGGAGAACTGGTCTCGCATAAGCTTACGCGTAATGTTGGTCCGGGCCACTTCGTCCAGCAATACCGCCGAACCAAAGTATGACATGTTGGTAAGCAGTATGACTTATATCGCCCACAACTCACTTGTGTTCTACTCGTGCATATAACATCAACATATAAAACCTAGGCTCGGATGCCACTGTTGGGGAACGTAGTAATTTCAAAAAAATTCCTACGCACACGCAAGATCATGGTGATGCATAGCAACGAGAGGGGAGAGTGTGATCTACGTACCCTTGTAGACCGACAGCGGAAGCGTTAGCACAACGCGGTTGATGTAGTCGTACGTCTTCACGGCCCGACCGATCAAGCACCGAAACTACGGCACCTCCGAGTTTTAGCACACGTTTAGCTCGATGATGATCCCCGGACTCCGATCTAGCAAAGTGTCGGGGAAGAGTTCCGTCAGCACGACGGCGTGGTGACGATCTTAATGTACTGCCGTCGCAGGGCTTCGCTTAAGCACCGCTACAATATTATCGAGGATTATGGTGGAAGGGTGCACTGCACACGGCTAAGAATATGATCACGTGGATCAATTTGTGTCTATGGGGTGCCCCCTGCCTCCGTATATAAAGGATCAAGGGGGGGTGCGGCGGGCCAGGAGGAGGGCGCGCCAGGAGGAGTCCTACTCCCACCGGGAGTAGGATTCCCCCCTTTCCTAGTTGGAATAGGATTCGTGAAGGTGGAAAGAGGAGAGAGAGAGAAGGAAGGGGGGGCGCCGCCCCCCTCTCCTTGTCCTATTCGGACTAGGGGGGAGGGGCACGCGGCCCAGCCCTGGCCACCTCTCCTCTCTTCCACTAAGGCCCACTAAGGCCCATATACCTCCTGGGGGGTTCCGGTAACCTCCCGGCACTCCGGTAAAATCCCGATTTCACCCGGAACACTTCCGATATCCAAATATAGGCTTCCAATATATCAATCTTTATGTCTCGACCATTTCGAGACTCCTCGTCATGTCCGTGATCACATCCGGGACTCCGAACAAACTTCGGTACATCAAAATTCATAAACTCATAATATAACTGTCATCAAAACCTTAAGCGTGCGGACCCTACGGGTTCGAGAACAATGTAGACATGACCGAGACATGTCTTCGGTCAATAACCAATAGAGGAACCTGGATGCTCATATTGGCTCCCACATATTCTACGAAGATCTTTACCGGTCAGACCGCATAACAACATACGTTGTTCCCTTTGTCATCGGTATGTTACTTGCCCGAGATTCGATCGTCGGTATCTCAATACCTAGTTCAATCTCGTTACCGGCAAGTCTCTTTACTCGTTTTGTAATACATCATCTTGCAACTAACTCATTAGTTGTAATGCTTGCAAGGCTTATGTGATGTGCTTTACCGAGAGGGCCCAGAGATACCTCTCCGACAATCGGAGTGACAAATCCTAATCTCGAAATAAGCCAACCCAACATGTACCTTTGGAGACACCTGTAGAGCACCTTTATAATTACCCATTTACGTTGTGACGTTTGGTAGCACACAAAGTGTTCCTCCGGCAAACGGGAGTTGCATAATCTCATAGTCATAGGAACATGTATAAGTCATGAAGAAAGCAATAGCAACATACTAAACGATCGGGTGCTAAGCTAATGGAATGGGTCATGTCAATCAGATCATTCACCTAATCATGTGATCCCGTTAATCAAATAACAACTCTTTGTCCATGGTTCGGAAACATAACCATCTTTGATTAACGAGCTAGTCAAGTAGAGGCATACTAGTGACACTCTGTTTGTCTATGTATTCACACATGTATTATGTTTCCGGTTAATACAATTCTAGCATGAATAATAAACATTTATCATGATATAAGGAAATAAATAATAACTTTATTATTGCCTCTAGGGCATATTTCCTTCAACGGTTGGGTTACCCACGTCTGTATTACCGCCTCGCAAAACGTGCTGAGGTGGAAAAGTAAAAACGATTCGAGTAAAGGACTTGGCCGTAGTGTGATGATGCACTGCGGAATACGTCAGCAGATTTGATTTGTGTTTATATCATTCTCTCTATGGCAATATGTGGAAACTTATTTTGCAGAGCCGGACACTACTCTTGGTGTCTACAATCTTCTATGAAGGACTTGGAGGAGGAACCCGCCTTGCAATGTCGAAGACAATCTGCGCGCTGGACTCGTCGTCATTGAAGCCTGGTTCAGGGGCTACTGAGGGAGTCCTGGATTAGGGGGTGTTTGGGTAGCCGGACTATACCTTCAGCCGGACTCCAGGACTATGAAGATACAAGATTGAAGACTTCGTCCCGTGTCCGGATGGGACTTTCCTTGGCGTGGAAGGCAATCTTGGCGATGCAGATATTCAAGATCTCCTACCATTGTAACCGACTCTGTGTAACCCTAACCCTATCCGGTGTCTATATAAACCGGAGGGTTGTAGTCCGTAGGACATCAACTCCATATACAAAAATCATACCATAGGCTAGCTTCTAGGGTTTAGCCTCCTTGATCTCGTGGTAGATCTACTCTTGTACTACCCATATCATCAATATTAATCAAGCAGGAGTAGGGTATTACCTCCATTGAGAGGGCCCGAACCAGGATAAAAACATCGTGTCCCTTGTCTCCTATTACCATCCGGCCTTGACGCACAGTTCGGGACCCCCTACCCGAGATCCGCCGGTTTTGACACCGACATCCGCCCCGCGAGGCTTGGCCCCTCGCGAGGGTCTTGGGTCTGTGTTGGTGAAGATGGGCCGTGCTGGGCCCCCTTTGAGCCACGCCGCAGGCCGCAGGCAGGCAAGTCTGGGGACCCCCATTCCCAGAACGCCGACAGTAGCCCCCGGGCCCAAGGCGCGCCCGGACTTGGCCGTGCAGGGAGGCGGAAGGGCAAGAGCGAAGTGCCGCGGGCCCTAATAGCCTGTGGCCTTGGGCGCCGCGTGGCGGTTGATTGGACGTGGGTGCCTTAGCAACCGCGCGAGTTGATAAAGGAGCAGCATCCGCCTAGGCTTTGCTTCTTGCTTTCCCCAGTTGCTGCTCAGATCCCCTTTCTTGCGCCTCTCCTTCCTTCCTCCAAAATTTCCAGATCTACTCCGACCGTGTGACCTAGGAAGCCATGGTGCCTCGTCAGCCCCCGGCCGTAGCTTGGTACTCGTCTGCCCTGGACTCGCCGAACGTGTCGGATGCGAGCCTTGCCCGGTTGCATCGGATGGCGACGGCGCGGGGCATCAACGGGGCGAAGGTGTTCAAGGCCGGCTCCGCCACCCCTGAGGGTCAAGGGAGCACCTTCTATCCGTTCTTCGTAAGTGCCATTGCTGCTGGCCTGGTGCCTCCCTTCTCCGAGTTCTTCTTCTCTGTCCTCCGCCATTATAAGCTATAGGCTCTGCATCTCCACCCCAACTCCGTCCTTCTCCTGGCAATCTTCGCCTATTACTGCGAGGCTCACGTAGGGGTGCATCCCTCAGTGGCCTTGCTGCGCCACTACTTCTACCTCCGGACCTCTTGCGGTCCTACTTCCGCGTGCACGAGCTTCATCGCGTACGGTGGCGCCATTGCCATTTCGAACCCCGGAAAAAGGATTGAGGGCTTCAGGATCAAGTGGGTCTTGGTGGATGCTGGGCGCATCCACCCTCGGCTGATCTTGCCCACGGAGCAGCCCACGAGCTCCAGCGATTGGGGTCGAGCGGAGCTCGCGGACCCTCGCGCGAAGCTGGTGTTGGAGAAGATGGACGCGGATCTGAGGCCGGCCAATATGGCGGCGGCGAAGCTGACCGGTGCATCTCTACTGAGGGAATTCCTGGAGCACTAGCTGGCTCCGCTTCGGTAGTACTCACTTCCGATGTGGAGGCCCCGTCCGAGCCCCGTGGCCTTGGCCGACGGAGATCTGGCTGCGGTCCTCCAATCTCTGGTCGGGGGCGATGTGGCGAGGTTGGTGGGCGCTCCTACGCCCTTGTTCCTCCGCGACGACTGGGAGCAGGTAGTGGAGTCGATGCCCGTCTTCAAGGGGGATGGGCCCGTGCCCATGGAAACTCCCGAGGAACCGGTGGACGTGCCCTCCGATGACTCCAGCGAAGAGGAGGAAGGAGGGGAGCGGGAAAGAGGGCCTGACTCTGAGGCGACTGACGGAGAGTCGAGGGCTCCCCTCCCCCTGCGCAGGTCTCGCGTTCTCTGCCTCTCTCCGAGTGATGACGACGAGGATGGCGACGAGGATGACGACGAGCAGGACGGCGGGAGCTTGCCCCCGATCCCGAAGAAGGACAGGACCGGGCTGATCTCCCGCGGGTCTGCCCCGGCCCCGAGGCGGACGACCGCACCTTCCGCTTCCAAGCTTCCCGAGGTTGACCCTTCCAGCTGGCTTTCAGGCTTCAAATTTGGCCGGAGGCCGCTCGAGCTCACTGGCGACGACCCGTAAGCGTTTTGATTCTTGTCTTTATTTCTTATTCTGCTTCTGAGGCTTGACGTCCGCATCTCTTGGACAGGCTGGCTCCTGCAGCAAAGAAGTCGAAGGGAGCTCCTGAGGTTCCATCCATGGCAGCGCCTATGCCCGCGAAGGAGGGTGACCGCGACGCACGGGCTTCTCTTGCCCGGTCGTCCTCGTGAGGCCTGGCTGAGCCGGCTGGGGCGAGCTCGGCCCCCACGGGCCAAGTGACTCCCGAGGTGTCCTTGCCTGCCGCTGCCACTACAGCCGTTGGGGAGCAGCAGACTCCGCCTCAGGATGCTGTGGCCACACAGCCGCCTTCTCCTCCTACTCCACCGGCTGCTGCCTCTCCGAATCCTTCTGCCGTTCTGGATCGTGCTATTGCTGAGCTGGACCGACTGCGGCAGGATCTTCTTGGCGTCGACCCTCGCTTGGTGGCTGGGCGCTTGGAGCTGGCTTCAGGATGGGTTCGCTCTGACGCTTTGATTCGGGCGGCGCTAGTCCAGGCCTCGACGGCTTGCGATGAGGAGAAGCAGGCCGTCCTTGAGGCGAAGCCTGCTCGTGACGCAGCCCTGGGGGAGGTGGTCGACGTCCGTGGTCGCTGCAAGGCGCTGGAGGACGAGCTGCAAGGCCTGCGGGACCAGCTCGCGAAAGAGGTCCGCCTTCGCCAAGAGCAGGAAGAAGGCGTGAAGGCTCGCGAGGCGGCCGTCAAGGAGAGGGAGGTCAAGCTCAGGAAGCGTCGCCACCGCCTAGGCACGCTGGAGCAGGAGTTGGGGCGAGGAAGGCTGAGCTGGACGACAAGGCCCTGGTTCTTGCCGAGGACCGCGTGGCCTTCACGGAGATGGAGGCGAAGGCTCGCTCCTCGCTGAGGACACTTTACGACAGCGGCCTGGAGAGCCCGCTGGCTGGCGCCGAGGACGGCCCCGCCAAGCTGCTTCCCTTCCTGGTTCGCTCTCTTGAAGATGTCGCCCTTGGCCTTGGCCCCACGGCCGAGGCTGAGGCGCGTGTCCTCTCTTCTACGGCACTGACGTGGATCCTCACCCACATCTACCTTCGCGATCCCGATGTCGACCTCGACAGCCTGCTGGAGCCAGTAAGCGGCGAGCATGCCGCTGCCGCTGCCGAGGACGTGAAGGGTCGCGCGGAGGCTCTGCTGGGGAAGTTCCGGGCCTTCAGCACCAAGCCGAAGCAAGGCGCTACCGACCCCACTGCTCCATGAGGCGAACCCACTCCGCGCTGCTCCGCCGTCGACAAGTGACTCCGTCGTGGCTCCTGTTCTGCCTTTAATCCTGCACATGTATCATGCCTCGGGGAGGCATTTAAACTTGCGTTTGGCATTGAGACAACAGTGTGGACTGTGATATTTGCTTTTGAATTCCTTGAAATTTGCGCTTTTCCTTCCTACTTGCTTATGTTCTACGCCGGCAGAGCCCGGCCCCGCGCATACCTCACCCAGTGTTAGTCCCGACCAGAAACCAGGACGGGGCCAAGGAGTGAGGGGCTATGTGACAAGTTAGGCTCCTGAGTCGCGATGCTCAGGAGTCCCCCTTGGCGCACGAACAGCAAGTAGGGAGGTGCGATGTGGGTGGATCTACCGTTCTACGTCTACAGAGCCCGGCCGCGCGCATACCTCACCCAGCATTAGCCTTTCGGAACTAAGGAGTGAGGGGCTACGTGACCATTTAGGCTCCTGAGTCGCGATGCTCAGGAGTCCCCTTTGACGCTCAAACGGCCTTCGTACCTTGGCTCCGCTCGGGGAGAGACGCGTGACGAACTAGGCCCGGGGGGGGGCCTGGCTGGGCGGCGTGCGTCTGGGCGTGACCCAGGCGCAGCCCCCGTGCCCAGCCCCCTCGCACGGCACTCCCGAGGGGAGGCGTTACGATGAGGCTAGACACTGAGCTCTGGGCTCCCTGAGGTTGATGCGGCCCGGGGGCCACCCTCAGTTGTTTATCACCAGCGCGGAGCATAGCGCTTCCGTATGTGTACGGGCATAGCCGCTCCTCGGCAGTGTCGTCAGCCAGCACGGAGCATGGTGCTTCCACTGGTACGTGGGAGGGGGCCCCCCTCCGGGAGGAGCCCCCGGGGCGTGTACAGCCCCGCCCTGACACGTGGCTGGCACGGTAGGGCCTGGCGAGGTGTATCTGGGCACCCGTGGGCCAGCGTGGGACTCACGGGGCCCTACCTCTAGGCGGGTTGCGCCTGGCACTGGGCCTTATCTTGTGATGTGTCCCTCCAAATTTGGTTAGATGCCGGCACTCTACGTCCTCGGGTCCCGGCCCTCGAGCTAGTCTCAGCCGTCGCTGGTATGCCAGGTCGCGATGCCGTGGACAAGGCCAGAGGGTGAGGGCTGGAGAGCCAGTAAGAGCCCTGAGTCGCGATGCTCAGGTACCCCCCCTTTAACGTGCAAGTGGTCGGCATGGAGAAGAAGAGGTGCTGTGGACTGGCATCAAATAATCAAGCATGGTGGGTCTAACTCCTAACCGGAAATAAACGCAAATGGGATACATGCCGCTGGGCTTGGCCCGAGCGACTTGGGGATCATGCAGCCCGAGGGGCGCCCCCAACAAGGTAAGCTAACGACATGAAATAAAAGGGATACACGCCGCAGGGACGGACCCACGCGGCCTGGGAATAATGCAGCCCTGGGGGCGCTCCCAGCTGGAAGTGAAACTTGAAAGATGTCACCTGATGACGTTGAGGATGAAGGGGTGTTGGTGTAGCAGTCTCGGTGGGCTGCGGAAGCCGATCCTCACGAGCCCCCAGGACCAAGGGCCTCAGGAGGTTCCGGAGGCGCTGGCGGCTCCTCACGGACCATCTCCATCTCCGCCAGGGCTGCGGAACGCCTGGCCTCTTGTGCCCCCGTGATGCCCCTCATGAGGCGCTGGTACGTGGCAGCCGTGTTCGGCAAGCCGTAAGGCATGCGAACGTAGCTGTGGGGTAGACCTCCGCAGCGCCCCACTCGCGAGGGCCAGAGGCGCTCCAGAGAGGCGACTCGGTTGAGCCCTGGTATGTCGATGCAGACGCGCAGCCCACCATCCTCGCCTGGATGGGGAGCCACTGCTGGTAGACGGCGGCCGCCTTTCATGACTCTTGACTCCTGTAGCTCCTGACTGGCCTTGCTGATGAACTCCTGAGGGTCTGGCTCTCCTTGCCTTGCTCCTTCTTGAGGGAAACGTGCTTTGAAACACGCCTCCATGTGGTGCCCAAGCGCCTCCCTCGTGACCCTAGCCAGGTCGGTGGCCCTCCAGGGGAGAGCCCCCGAGCCCTGCCTGAGGAGGGCGCCGGGCACACTTCCCTATGTGATGGAAGGAGGTTCCCCCCGGGCAGGCACGGGCCCAGAGGGGCCTTCCTCCTGAGGGGCCGGGCCGGACAACGTCTTCTTATTCTTGGGGGCGGTCTCGGGAAGCCTCCTGCTTCCGCGATCCGGGTCTTCTAGTGACGCAGCCTAAAAGGCTCGTTCTAGGGAACACACCGTGTCCTTCTCTTCACAGGGCACCGTGATGACTCCGCGCACTTCCTGGCATCTTGAGGACGTTGTAGCCGTGGTGAGTTACGGCCATGAACTTGGCCAGCGCTGGGTACCCAAGGATGGCATTGTACGGCAGGCGAATGTGAGCGACGTCGAAGTCGATGAGCTCGGTGCGGTAGTTGTTGCATGCCCCGAAGGTGACAGGGAGGCGGACCTGCCCAATCGGGACCGTGGAGCCGTCGGTGATTCCGGAGAAAGGCTTGGTTGGTTGAAGCTGGCTGTAGGGCACTTGGAGATTATTGAATGTTTCCACAGACAGGACGTTGAGCCCTGCCCCGCCATCGATGAGGGTCCTGGTGACCACCACGTCGCTGATGATTGGGGAACAAAGCATGGGAGGACTCCGGCTGTAGCCGCACACTTGAGCTGATCTGCTGAGCTGAACGTGATGGCGCACGCCGACCACCTGAGAGGGCGCGTGGCTTCAAGCCTAGGGAGGGCTGCATTCACTTCGCGGGCGAACTGCTTGAAGATGCGTTGAGAGGCTGGGGCCTGAGCCCCGCCCAGGACGCAGGCGATCGCGCGCGGCTCCTGGAAGCCCCTGGCCCCCTCGTCTTGGTGGCGGTCCTCGTTTCTCCTTGGCAGCGGGGGGAGGCCTGCGTTGCCTTGCGGGCGATCCTCGCGAGGCCGATCCCTCGAGTCTCCCTCGCGAGGCGGGTCTTGCCAGCTATCCTCGCGAGGTTGGTCGCGCCACCCTTGGCGCGGGCCACGGTCTTCCCAGCGTCCTGCGTTCCTTCCTCCTCAACCGTAGCCCCAGTCACCGCGGTTAGGGCGACGGTCGATCCTTCCTTCTCGCATGGCTCGGAGCTCTTGACATTCGTTGGTGTTGTGGGTGTGGAGCTCGTGGTACACACAGTACCGGCTGCCCTTGGAAGGTTCGGGCTGATCTCTGCCCCGCTTGGTGTCTGGTTCTGCCGCGAGCACGGCAGCCCCCTTGCGCTTCACATCCTTGGCCTTGGGCTTCTTCTCTTCTGGGTCTGCGGCAGGCAGGTCGAGGAGGGAGAGACGCCCTTCCTCAGCCCTGGCGCACTTGGTTGCCAAGTTGAACAACTCCAAGGAAGTGCACAGGTCTTCATGCATCGCCAGCTCCTCCTTCATCTTGACATCGCGCACGCCGTCAGAGAAGGCTGAGATGATGGCCTCCTTAGTCACCTTGGGAATCTTGAGGCGTGCGTTGTTGAAGCGCTGGATGTACTTCTGTAGGGTCTCCCCGGGTTGTTGCTTGATGCGGCGCATGTCGCTCACGGCAGGTGGCTGGTCACGAGTACCTTGGAAGTTGGCGATGAAGCAGGTGCGCATCTCGTCCCAGGAGGAGATCATGCCTGGAGCCAGGTTCAGGAGCCAGGTGCGGGCCCCGTCCTTGAGCGCCATGGGAAACCAGTTCGCCATGAGCTTCTCGTCTCCGTTGGCAGCTTCGATGCCCAGCTCGTAGAGCTGGAGGAACTCTGCAGGGTCAGCCGTGCCGTCGTAACGAGGAGGCAGGTCCGGCTTGAACTTGCCGGGCCACGCGACACTGCGTAGCTCGGTGGTGAAGGCGCGGCAGCCTGCTGTGGCCACGGGAAGCCTTGGGTGACGGAGAGCTTGGTCTTGCATGTCCCCACGCGCTGCAGCTGGGTCTTGACGTGCGGGAGCAGGAGCATGGACGCGACGTGCTAGAGCAGGGAGCGCGTGGGCAGCTTCTTGCGGGCGAGGGACTTCTTGGCAGCTCTGCTCTTGCCGTGCTGGCACCTAGCGGAGTGGTTTCCACCCAGGGGCCACGCGCCTTGGAGCCATGGCGCCTTCTTGTGGAGGAGGCGACCGGAGCGCCGCCGGAGCTTCGTCGCCCGTGCGGGGCGGGGTGCGGTGTAGCGGAGCGGATGGCGCAGGAGAGCCCCCTGCGGCGCGGACGATCTCGGCGACGCGGTCGAGCCATTCTTCGTAGACGTCATCGACGGGACGGTAGCACAGGAGCTCGTTTGCCGCGATGAGTGCAGCTCGAGCCTCCATTGGTGCGTGGAGCGCGCGGGACAAGGAACCAGCTGGGGTGAGCGAGGGAGTAGCGGTGCGGTCGTCTTGCCGCACGGACAGATGCTGAGACGATGCTTGCTGCTCATCCCCCGCCGGGCCGGTGGCGGCGTTGACGGCAGGTGACAGGGAACGGCGAGGACGCCCGCCGACAGGAGCCGTCTGGGCGACGCGGGAAGCGAGAGCGGCCCGGCGCTCGGCGCGGGCCCGACGAGCGTCAGACATGGACGCGATGGTCGAAGGAGAACGGGGCGGTGGAAGATGAATTCTGGCGTACCCCTACCTGGCGCGCCAAATGTCGGATTTCGGGTTCCGGCAGACCCTTGAGGTTCGAACACTGGGGTGCGCTCAGAGACTTCGCCTGCTACCTACCTGCACCCCTCCGCCACGCAAAGATCTAAGCTATGGAAGGAACAACACGAGAGACACAGGGTTTATACTGGTTCAGGCCACCGTTGTGGTGTAATACCCTACTCCAGTGTGTGGTGTGGTGGATTGCCTCTTGGGCTGATGATGATGAACAATACAAGGAAGAACAGCCTCCCGAGGGTCTGTTCTTGGATGGGGGGACGAACTGCTGGGAGGAGTTCAGTCACCCTTCTCTCTCTCTCTTTTCTGCTCTTGTCTTTCTCTCGTCTCTTCTTCGTCTCTCTCTGATCCTTATTTTCTTTGCCCTCTCCCCGGGGGGTGGCTAGTCCTATTTATAGAGGCGCTGGTCCTCTTCCCAAATATCGAGCGGGAAGGGAGCCAACAATGGCGGGCTAATTTGAAAGGGGACAGCTAGTACCAGTTATCCTGACAAAAGTAGTCTTCGCCTGCACAAAGCTCTGGTGGTGACGCCATATTGGGCTCCACAATGACCTCCGTCTTGCAGTCCTCCTGGTCTTGGTCTTGTTGCACCGAAATGGCAACCTTTGTCTGATGCCTCGATACTCCGCGGCTGCGCTTGCCACCTTTGCACCGAAGAGGAAAGGAGGACATTGTGCGGGCTAGCACCCGCCTGGCGCCTTTGGTCGTCATGGCTTGCGTCACGGGCACCTCGTGAGGTACCCCGCCTTGATCTCTCCGCCTCCTCGCGAGCCAGCCTGATGAGGCCGTGCCTGAGGAAGCTCCGCGTCGTCCGCCCCGCGAGGCTTGGCCCCTCGCGAGGGTCTTGGGTCTGTGTTGGTGAAGATGGGCCGTGCTGGGCCCCCCTTTGAGCCACGCCGCAGGCCGCAGGCAGGCAAGTCTGGGGACCCCCGTTCCTAGAATGCCGACACATGCACCCTCAAAGTTTGAGCCCCCATAAATATGATGAGACGAGGCATGGCTACAGAGAGGCCTGCCACCCCCGAATCTAGGGCGGGTCATGGCCACAGTGCACCGTACTGACTGACGATTTCCCACACAGCGCGACACTATGGCCCTTCCACCAATGACATCACCCAAGTCAAAGGGGACCCTGTTCCCACGACGGGCTGTCGGTACGGCCCGCAGGCGGCGGGCCCTACCCGCCCGTGAGGAGCCAGAGGGAGGCAAGCTCTACCAGTCGGCTTGGGGGGCGGCAGCTAGCAGGCGGCCCTCCCCTTTCCTAGGAGTTTGTGCACCATCAACCAGAAGAGATGAGGAATGGCTACAATGAGTGCCCCCCAGGCGGCAGGACTGTAGCCACACCTTTCCCGGCAAAGCAAGCATCATTAGACACACGACTACAGTGATGAGCAGCCGACAAGACCCGCCAGCGGCGGGCGCGGCCTGTCGGCCAAGTACAAGAGCTGGCGGGGCCCACCAGTCGGCGGGCCCCAGAGGCCAGCGGAGAGGCCAGCCCCAAGAGACACTGACGGCATGGGCCTACACCCGGCCAGTTTACCATTGTACCCCTAGGGGGTAGGCCTACATAACTCCCCGAGGGCACCCATGCAAAGGGTTCAGACTCTTAGAGAAACACACACACACACACACGTAGAGAGGGAGCTAGGGCTAGCCTTGTTCTTCTTTCTCCCCTAGAGAAACAGCTCTAGGAGCAATCTTGTAGCCACTCTTGTTGAGTTAGTGATCATGCGGAGACCCCGTAGAGCAGGACTAGGGGTGTTATCTCCTAGGAGAGCCCCGAACCTGGGTAAGATCCGCCGGCGTGCATGTCTTCGCCTCATCCCGTTTCCTAGCACCGGCGATGTCTTATTAGCCCCCTCCATGATAAGCCATCCTTTGGCATATGTCGCACGACACCCCCGACATTTGGCGCCCACCATGGGGCTAGGTGCACCGTCGTCCGGAGATCTATTCTGGACGGGAACCCTCTTCCTCCCTAGCGATCGTAGCCAGCCTGGCATGCCAGATGGCGTTTGCGCCGACGCAGTGCATGGCGCAGAGGTCGCCTGCGCAGCAAGCTGCCTCGCCGACCTTGTTGGCGAGGTCCGCCTCTCCGAGGAGCCGACGTCTGACGCAAGCACAGATGGCCTTGAGAGCCGCCTTGTCAACCTCCTCGACCAGGTTCACATCGCCAACGAGCCGGCCTTCGACTTGGAGTCAATTCGCTCCACCGACCCGATGCTTGTCGACTCCGACACGGCATCCCTCGATGCTTTCCCCACCAACATGGTGGTCATCGACGATCCACTCCCACGTGCGGAGAGCGGCGGCAGCAACGTCACGGAAGTGCTTGTTATCAGCCACAATGGGGGCTCTGGAGGAGCTGGCCAGGACCCATTGCAGGCGGCAATGCATAACCTATCCACGCCCATTGCTGCGGATGCGGATGCCGAGACGCTGGAGGCCTGTCGCGTTTCGCTTGTGGAGAACGCCAAGAAATTGGCTACCATGAGACGCCTCTCCGAAGCCTTCCAGCGTGAGGTTGATCGCGCTGTCGGCGGCACGCCGACTGCTGCTGGGCCCAGCCGAGCAGGCACGATCAGGCAGCGAGGCAGAGCCGTCGCCAGCATGCCTGGAGTGGACCGCCCAGTTTATGCCACGCCCATGGAGAACATACGTGCTGCCCAGGCGGCAGCAGATGAGCTGGATCACCTAGAAGGCGACGAGCGATGCTACGTGACAGAGCGTGTTCAACAGCTTATCGATGCGGCTGCTGCCCAGCAAGAAGCCGGCTGCCGCACTGAAGAGCTTCCCCAGCGGGTTGAGAACCCGCCCCCTCGCCAAGAGCATGGCGCGACCTCCCGGACACCGACTGGCAGCGCCCGTGATAGACGAGACAAAGAGCCGGCTGCCAGCCGCAGCCGGACTCGCATCACCATCGAGCGCAACCAAGACGACCGCCCTTGAGCAGTCGAACAACGAGACGATGATCCACTGCCGCCGCCTCCTTGAAGGGAGAGGTGTGCCTCCTCTCCGCTGTTGATCATCCGACTCTAGGCGACCGGCTGGGCCATCGAGAAGGAGTCGGCGAGAACGACGCACGCCACCGGATCGACCGGCTGGCTCGATCCCTGGCGCTAGAAGAAGAAGACGCGATGGGTTCGCCTTGTTTTGGCCCCCGCATTCGTGACGAGTCTTTCCCCAAGGGGTTCTCGCTCCCAAGGGACACGCCCAAGTACAATGGCTCCATGAAGCCGGAGGATTGTCTTGTGGATTATTCCACGGCCATCAGCATAGCAAACGGCAATAAGCGCATCGCCATGAAGTACGTCCCGCTCATGCTCCATGGCACAGCCCGGACTTGGCTGAACAACCTCAAGCCCTACAGCATCAACAACTGGGTAGATTTCACTAAAGTGTTTATCCGAAACTTCACCAGCACCTATGATGCGGAGCATACCAAGGTCATCCCCATGGACCTACCATCGCCTCACCAAGTGCCTAGCGGACCCATGACATGAGCACGTGCAAGAGCTCTCGAAACCGAGGTGACATCTCTCCTCTCACACTTCCACTTCGATACACATGAGACATGGCTACTACCTCAAACGGAGACATTGTGCATACTCAGGTATCTAGGAGTTGGCCATGAAGAAGCTAAGGAGCAAGGAGAGGAAGAAGAAGAGGAAGACGGACATGAAGACAGAGAAGAAGAAGAACTGCTCGAAGTCCCCAGGCTCCGGACGACCGACGACCCCCGGACGTCCGACAACCTCCAGGCTCCGGATGTCCGGCCCCCTTTGGACGACCGACGCTTCCACACCCAAGCCAAAAATCACGGATTTCCGACGCCCCATGGACGACCGACGCCTGGACGTCCGACCCCGACCGGACGTCCGACCGAAGACCACCCGAGCCGAATTTACGGACGTCCGGACCCTCGCGAGCCTCCGGAAGACCGGTGACTCCTGGACGTCCAACGCCTATGCACTGCCATGTGACGGGCCGCAGCCCATGTACCCCTCCACTTCGCCCCCTTTTGCATTAAGACTATATATAGACTTCCTATTCCTCCTAGCTAGGGTTAGCAAAGGATTAGCTCATATATCATGTGAGAGATTTGCTCATCCACTTGGTTACCTTCTCCTCAGAGATAGCGCCTCCTCGGAGAAGATCCACCAAGCAGATTCAAGACCCCTTTACGGAAAGAACCTCACGACCTCCTCTCCGAGAAGACCGGCTACCTTTGTATCATCCCTAGTTGATCGTGTACCATGTGATCTCTTATGTACTCGAGGATCTAGCACATGTGTGACTATTTCTTGTTGGTTCAGTGTTTCTCTTGTGTTCCCCCGTGTTTTCCCTTGTTTCCCTCCTCGTGTTCTTCGTGGGATCCGCTCCTTTCGTGAAAGATCGGCCGATTAGGGTCCCTACCCTACATCATCTTGGTATCTAGAGCCACGTTGATCACGATTTTGGAGCCTCCCCGTTGTGTTGCTAGCCTAGTTTTTGTTGATTTTGTCCCTAATTCGAAAATTCCCCACAAAAATAGTCCCAATTTTTTTGTGATCTGTTGGTGTGTTGAAATTTTGTTGGATTTGATCCATAGATTTGCTTTGCCTTGAGTGGATCTACCTTTTCCCCCTTGTCTCCACCCTTTCCATCCATGAAATCTCCCGGATTCGACGATTTTCACCTCATCCACCTCGTACACGTGTTGTTCTTCCCGTGCCCGAAAATCGCCCAGGCACCGAGGTCCGACGATCCCTGACGAAACTGGATTTTTTTCAGTTTAGTCACCACCACCGCCCCACATTTCTGCATATGCACTCCTACCACCTATACACCATCACTACTTCCGCATACCACCACCATTGATTGCCTTTTTCACACTCCAACACATGTTGCCACTTCGAGCTTTGAGAATTTGAGTTGCGGTTCCGTATCGTTTTGTGTTTCGGCTATCTAGGTATGGTTCGACATCAACATCACCGTCGCTGATCTTCGCCAGGGACGCGTCATCAACAACGACCACCTCGATTACATCTTCGTATTCGTGCCACCATTTTGACACCATACCATACGCAAGAAACGATAACCTCGTCTTGGTATTGGACATATCATTCTTGCCATTACATTGATAGCCATCATAGCCTTACTCCTTTGCGTCGCTTACCTATTGAGACTAGCTTTTGAGTATTGCCAGCAACGAGACTTGTGCACATTAGTGATCATACTTCACATAGCATACATATATAATTGTTGCATATCTTGGTATCATCTCTTGTGTCACAAGGTTGTCATCGCATACACAATTGCTATCTTGGTTCGTGAAGCATTGCATGAGAAAAGAGCTCAAACATCAAAGAGCCAAACAAGCTTTTAAGCAAAAGGGAAAGATAAGCAAAGAGCTTTTAAGCAAGAACCATAGCATCATACAACATTAAGATTGTCATATTAGATCATCTTGGATCATATCATAGAAACACCTTGCATAGAGCATACTTGGGATAGAAGTCGTTGCATTTTTGCTTAGTAGGTTGTGCACAAGTCTTGCATCCGCCTATTGTGCAATCGTGCTAGCGTCTCTCTAGTGTTGTCCAACAAGAGCATTTTTGTGGATTCCACATTTTGGCTCACCCTTGGTTGCACGACCCCACTTATATTTTTGCGTGTGTGTTCCCGTGTACATTATATTGCTTGGTCTACTTGTTGCATTGCAATCTTGCGAATCTTTTCCAACATTATTGAAGCTCACTTACAATTGCATCAAATTTTGTGCCACCATCCTAACCAAGCTCCACCATAAGCTTTTACTTGTGTAGGTGTGAGAAACCGACAAAAATTGGTACCAATTGTGCTATTTCCTTGTCCACATTGGAGTGATCATTGATCCACTTTCAACTTTGGTCAAGGTACATTTGGTATTCGTTCTTCTCTTTTCTACCACTCACATTTTTCTCTTGGAATGATGGATAGGCCAAGTACTTCTACCAACCCACTCTTCATTGAGCACGATGACGACATGAACTCCTACGTCACCAAGAGCCACCTCTTTGGTGCACAACGTGCTTTGCATCAAGAGCAACAAGCAACGAGTGAACGCATCGACAACCTCGCCGCCGACTTGCGACTCTCCGAGCAACGTACAAGGGACTACTTCGACCACAAGCTCGACGATCACAAGCAAGATAATGATGCAAGGATGGATGAGATTCGCGTTTTGTTGCTCAACCGCTCTTCTTCCACTTCGTCTTCATCAAAAAGGAGCCGCTCAAGTCAACAATCCGACTTCACCCTCTCCGGCTCAAGTACACCGACATCGAACACTCTTCGACGTGTCGCGCGCAACGATCGTCAAGCAAGCCTCAATCCTCTATGCGACACCAACTCTCAAGAGCACATACAACGTCAAACCCAAGAGGCTTTTGCGCTAGCATGACAACGGCAATGACAATGCCAACATGAAGAGGAAGAGTGCGCGCGTCTACACCAAGATGCACAAGATGCCGAGGCACAACGCCAAGAACAACAACTCCGTGAAGCTCAAGCACTTGCGGCGCAACGTGCCCTTCAAGATTCAAGTCACGCCGTCGCCACACGCAACCACCATCTGCGTGAACAAGAGGAAGAACTTCGCGATGAAGTTCAAGAGAGAATTTACCAATCATGTGTACATCATCAAGTTCCTCAAGTTCGTCCTCGGGATCGACAAGCCCCTCCACAAGCTCCTCAAGAACCCCAAGGACATCAAGTTCACCAAGAGCATGAAGACATTGGGAATCCTCCATGACAAGACCAACATGAGGTCAATAACCCTCCTCGCCAAGAGTAACACGAGTTCGACAATCATCAACAACATGGGCGTCATCATCCCCGACCCCAACACAATGAAGAGCAACATTACAGCAAGATCAAGTTCACCATGCCCAAGTTCAACAGAAGCAACAATCTCGAAGAGTACCTTTCATGGGCATTGAAGGTTGACAAAATCTTCCTTTTGCACAACTATGAAGAAGAGGAGAAGATCACGATCGCATCCCTTGAGTTCCAAGACTATGTCCTCATTTGGTGGGAACAAGTTATCAAGCACCGAGAGGCAAGAGGTGAACCACCCATCACTACTTGGGCGCAAATGAAGGATGTCATGTGAGCACGCTTTGTGCCTACCTACTACAATCGCGACCTCTTCAAGAAACTTCAACTACTCAAGCAAGGAACCAAGAGCGTTGAAGAGTACTATCAGGAGATGGAGATTGCCATGATAAGAGCCAATGTCACGGAAGATGATGAGCAAACTATGGCATGTTTCTTGAATGGACTCAACCATCCTATCAAGAAGATCGGCGACTTCCAACCATACTCGACCCTCATCGAGCTAGTGCATCAAGCTACCAAAGCGGAACGTCAAGTGCAAGACGATTACAAGTAAGCAAAGTTCTCATCCAAGTCATACGGCTTCTCCAACACCCAAGCTTCAACGACTCCAACACCGTCTACCAAGCCTTCTACAAGCAACGTCGACAAGTCGAGTCACAAGAAAGCTTCGTCTACTCCAAGTTATCCTCCTACAACGAACAACTTCAAGCCGAGAGCTTCATCATCATCTACTCCAACCGATGATACAATCAAGACGACTTCCTTCAAATGCTTCACATGCGGAGGCCGAGGCCGAGGCCACAAGTCCTATGAGTGCACCAACAAGCGGACCATGATCCTCAATGACGACAACACTTACGACTCAATGAGTGAAGGAGAAATGGACGCCATCGAGCAAGTCGCCATGCACCGGCAAGTGAATGATGATGAGGAACAAGTCTTTTGTGATGAAGATTCAAGTCCCGCTCTTGTTGTCTCCAAGGTCTTGACTCTCAAACATCACCAAGACGAAGACCAAAGATGCCACATATTCCACACCAAGGCCGGCATCAATGGAAGATCCTTCAAGGTCATCATCGATGGAGGGAGTTGTCATAATCTCACAAGTGAAGAATGTAACACCCCGAATGTAACTTATCATATTTGTACTCCGACTCTTTCCATTTTCGGTGTTAAGTTATGAGATTCCCTCATGGTTGGTTTTGTCTTTGTTCTACATTTTGTTCATGTCATGCATATCATATCATGTCATCATGTGCATCACATTTGCATACGTGTTCGTCTCATGCATCCCAGCATTTTCCCCGTTATCCGTTTTGCAATCCGACACTCCTATGTCCTCCAGCGCCCCCTTTTGTCTCTTTTCGTGTCTGGGTGTTAAACGTTCTCGGAATGGACCGAGATTTACCAAGCGGCCTTGGTACACCACCAGTAGACCGCCTGTCAAGTTTCGTGCCATTTGGAGTCCGTTTGATACTCCAATGGTTAACCAGGGAACCGTAAAGGCCTCGTGTGTGTTGCAGCCCAACACCCCTCCAAAACGGCCCGATAACCCATCCAAACCTGTCCCATGTCCTTCGCCGTCGGATCACGATCGCGTGGCCGAAAACCGCTCTCCATTTGGACACTCCTACCTCCTCCTAGCTATATATATGTGCCCCTCCCAGATTTTTCGCGCAGACTAACCCTAGCTCCACCCTCCACCGCCGCCAGACACATCCGGGCGGAGCCGGACGCGTCCGCCACCGCTGCCCGACCAACCAAACGCCGCCACCTGTCGCCACCGTGCTGTCCCCGCCGCCGGCCCGCCAGGCCCGGGTCGGCCCCCCGAGCCCGCGCGCTCCTCCCGCGCCCTGCCGCGTGCCCCGCGGCCGAGTCCTCGTCACGCCGCCGCCTCGCTCCCTCGCCACCGGCCGCCGCCAGCCATCGCCGCCGTCGCGCGCCTTCGCCGCCCCGCGGCGCCGCTCGAGCGCGCCGCCCCGCCGTCGCCGCGTCTTCCCCGGCCTCGTCGCCGGCCGGATCCGGTCGGGTCAGACCGGATCCGCCTCACCCACTACTCCGGCCGCCACCCCCCTGCCTTCTCCGGCGAGATCGATCTCGACGAACCTCGTGGACCGCGCCTGGAACCCTCGATCTGTCTACGGTTAACCTCGTTTTTCTCCACTAAGTCATTTTATTTTGCATTCTGAAGCCCTGTTCATCATGCCATAACTTGTTGCATACTGCTCCATTTCATGCGCATGTTATATCAAAATGTTCATCTTGATGTGCTCTTCATTTTGTTCCATTGTTCCATGCTTGTTTGAGTCCATCTTGATGCCCAAATCGTTGATGCAAGAGTGCTATAAAATGTTAGGTGTTGATTCTTAGCAGAGTATGAGCATTTGTCCTTTTTGCTACAATTGTTGTGTGCTGCATATGGGCATGAGATCTACATGTGTTTTGGGCTATGCCATGCCATCTTTACAGGGGTGTATGCCATGTATTTTTGTGATCTTTGTGGTGACTAGCACATGCATGCAAAGTAGCTCTCGTGATATTGCTGATTTCAGAGACTTGGAATTTCACTAAGTCTTTGCTCTTCTTTTATTTTTATGCCATGTATCCATGATGCTACAGAGTGATCCATGCTTGTATTGAGTATCTTCAGTAAGGATGATTTTGACATATGGTTATGCTCTATCCATCCATGCCCCTGTTTGCAAGTATGGAGTGACGTAGCATGTTTAAATATTGCTCTACTTTTGCTATAAAATGTTCCTGGCAGATTGTTTACGTGTTAATCAATTTTGCCAAGGTTGTTGTAGTTGATCCATGCATGCTATGAGCTTGTTCTTGCTTTGGTTAGCTTCATGATAATGTCTTCTTGCTGGTAGTATGCTTAGTTTGTCATGCATGGCTTTGTGATGAGTGAATCGAGCTCGCAAAGATGCCTTCATAATTCTATTTATGCCATGCCCAGTTTTCTGCTAAGTCTGAATTTGTTAACGAAACTTGCTATGTTTACATAGGTGCCATCATATCTTCTGATCCTTTTTGGGTTATGATCAGTAAGAGACTTTTGTTCTATGCTTTGAGTAGATACATGCCATGCCTTTGTTTTCTATGATATGTTCCTGTAGCATGTTGTTAGCTTGCTCTAAACATGACTTCCTGATGTTAATTCCTGGCATGTTGTTATTTTCACTAAGTCTGTGATGCTGATATCTTTTGCACCTTTTCCATGCTTGTTTGAACCTGCTATTGTGTGATTTAGCCATAGCTCAGTGTTCATCTTTTGTTAAGCATCTTGAGTAGATCACTTCCATGTGCTTTGTTGCTATGTTGGAGTGCATTAGCTTAGTTTCTTGTTGCATTCTAGATGGCATCGTGCTGTTAATCGCAGAATTGTGCCATTATTGTTTTGCTTGTCATTTGCAAACCGTGCATCCTATTCCGGTGATCTTTATATTGATTTCGACCGAAATCAACTCATGTTTCCAACGGCACACTTGGTTTGTCAAGTTGAGGCCCGGTTCAGTCTTTCCCTTTCGAAACATGCATATGCATTGCATATCACATCCCGCATGTCATGCCATGTTTTGCATCATGTTGCTTGCGCATTGCACCGTGATTGATTGTTCGTCCTTTGCTTGTGTTCTTGCTTTGGGTAGAGCCGGGAGACAAGTACGTGATCGAGGAACCCATTGAGTACGCTTACGAAGATCAAGTTTTCGTCAACTCGGAGAATTTTGCAGGCAAGATGACCATACCCTCGAAATCACTTCTATCTTTGGTTGCTAGTTGCTCGCTCTATTGCTATGCCGCGATACCTACCACATGCTTTATCATGCCTCCCATATTGCCATTCCAAGCCTCTAACCCACCTTTCCTAGCAAACCGTTGTTTGGCTATGTTACCGTTTTGCTCAGCCCCTCTTATAGCGTTGCTAGTTGCAGGTGAAGATGGAGTTTGTTCCTTGTTGGAACATGTTTATTTCTGGGATACCATTATTATATCTTGTTTACTCTAATGCATCTATATACTTGGTAAAGGGTGGAAGGCTCGGCCTTATGCCTGGTGTTTTGTTCCACTCTTGCCGCCCTTGTTTCCGTCATACCGGTGTTATGTTCCTTGATTTTGCGTTCCTTACGCGGTTGGGTTATAATGGGAACCCCTTGAGAGTTCGCCTTGAATAAAACTCCTCCAGCAAGGCCCAACCTTGGTTTTACCATTTGCCACCTAAGACTTTTTCCCTTGGGTTCCGTGGACTTAAGGGTCATCTTTATTTTAAACCCCCGGGCCAGTGCTCCTCTGAGTGTTGGTCCAAACTAGAGCACCGTGCGGGGCCGTCCCTTGGCAACTTGGGTTATGTTGGTCCCTGTACGCTTAGCTTATCCGGTGTGCCCTGAGAATGAGATATGTGCAGCTCCTATCGGGATTTGTCGGCACATCGGGTGGTCTTGCTGGTCTTGTTTTACCATTGCCGAAATGTCTTGTAACCGAGATTCCGAGTCTAATCAGGTCTTCCTGGGAGAAGGAATATCCTTCGTTGACCGTGAGAGCTTGTGATGGGCTAAGTTGGGACACCCCTGCAAGTGTTTTTTGAACTTTCGAAAGTCGTGCCCACGGTTATGGGAAGATGGGAATTTGTTAACATCCGGTTGTAGAAAACCTGACACTTAACTTAATTTAAAATGAATAAACCGCGTGTGTAACCGTGATGGTCTCTTTTCGGCGGAGTCCAGGAAGAGAACACGGTCTCGTGTTATGCTTGAACATATGTAGTTTCAGGATCACTTCTTGATCTTTATAGCTTCTCGATCGTGCTTTGCTTCTCTTCTCGCTCTCATTTGCGTAAGTTAGCCACCATACATGCTAGTGCTTGCTGCAGCTCCACCTCACTACCCTTTCCTACCTTTAAGCTTAAATAGTCTTGATCGCGAGGGTGTGAGATTGCCGAGTCCCCGAGACTCACAGATTACTTCCAAAACAGATGCAGGTGTCGATGATGCCAGTGCAGGGGACGCTGCCAAACTCAAGTGGGAGTTCGACGAGGATTCGGGACATTACTATGTGTCTTTTCTGGACGATCAGTAGAGGAGCCCAGTTGGGGCGATCGGGGATATAGCATTTGGGGTTGTCTTTCTTTATTTGGTTCTGTAGTCGGACCTTGATTGTATTCTGGATGATGTAATGCTATATTTATGTATTGTGTGAAGTGGCGATTGTAAGCCAGCTCTTTACCCCTTTCTTATTCAGTACATGGGATGTGTAAAGATTACTCCTCTTGCGGCAGGCCTACTATGCGGTTATGCCTCTAAGTCGTGCTCCGACACGTGGGAGATATAGCCGCATCGTGGGCGTTATAAAGAACTTTGCTCCAAGCTCCAATTGCCCAAGACGAAGCACCCACATCCCTACAAAGTACAATGGCTTAACGACTCGGGCACTCTCCAAGTCGAGCATCGAGTACAAGTCTCCTTCAAAATTGGCGCCTATGAAGACACCTTAGAGTGCGACGTGTTCCAATGACCGTTTGCCACCTTCTCCTTGGATGCCCATGGAAATTTGATAGAGGAGTCATCCACAATGGCCGAATGAACCACTACATCTTCAAGATGAAGGGAAATGAGTATGTAGTTCGTCCCATGTCTCCAAGCCAAGTGGTCGCCGACAAGCAAGCCACCCATCGTGGAGAGCATAGTGAGCGCCACAAGACAAAACCGAGCGCCTCCACGATGAGCGAAAACAAGAACTTAGTCCTATTTGCCACCAAAAGTGAGATAAGAGGAGTGTGTGAGAACCCATCTAGTGTGATACACTATGTCCTTCTGTGCAAGGACAATGAAACACAAACTAACACCTCTCACACTCTACCTTTAGTGTTATCTTCTCTTTTGCAGGAATTTCACGATGTTTTCCCTGACGAGCTACCTCCGGGACTACCTCCACTACGAGGCATCGAGCACCGCATCGACCTCATCCCCAGAACACCTCTTCCGAACAAAGCTCCCTACCGCGTCAACCCCACAGCAACCAAAGAAATACAATGGCAAGTAAAGCATCTCATAGACCATGGACATGTGCGTGAAAGTTTGAGCCCTTGTGCCGTCCCGGTCATTATTGTGCCAAAAAGAGACGGTAGCTTTCGCATGTGCTCCGATTGTAGACCTATCAATGCTGTCACCGTTCGTTATAGGTATCCCATTCCACGCCTTGACGATATGCTTGATGAACTTAGTGGTGCCACTATATTTTCCAAAATTTATCTTAAGAGTGGTTACTATCAAATGCGCATACAAGAGGGTGATGAATGGAAAACCGCTTTCAAAACCAAGTTTGACTTGTATGAGTGGTTAGTCATGCCTATGGGTCTATCGGAAGCACCGGGTACTTTTATGCGTCTTACGAATCATGTTTTTCACCCTTAGATTGGTGTGTTTGTTGTGGTCTACTTCGATGATATCCTTGTTTTTAGCAAGTCTCTCAAAGATCAAGTCTCTCAAAGAGCATGTCACCCATGTCCGAACCGTTTTACAAACTCTTCGAAAAGAGCATCTCTATGCTAATATGGAGAAATGCCTTTTTGCCGTTGACAAGCTCGTTTTCTTGGGTTTTGTTGTATCTTCTAAGGGTGTTCATGTAGATGAGTCCAAGATCAATGCTATTAAGACTTGGCCCCAACCAACCAAGTTGCAACAAGTGCGTAGCTTTCTTGGCCTTGCGGGTTTCTATCATCGCTTTGTGAAAGATTTTAGCACCATTGATTCTCCTTTGCATGCCCTGAGCAAGAAGAATGCGCCTTTTGTTTGGGGACCATCCCAAGATACCGCTTTCAATTAGCTTAAGAATTTGCTTACTCATGCTCCCGTGCTTGCATTACCCAACTTTGACAAACCCTTTGAGATTCATTGCGATGCTAGTGGTAATGGCATAGGAGGTGTGTTAACAGAAGAGAAGCGCCCAATAACTTACTTTAGTGAGAAACTCTCCGGCGCGCAACTCAATTATCCCATCTATGACAAAGAGCTATATGCTTTAGTCCGCGTTTTGCATGAATGGGAACACTATCTTCGCCCTCATGAATTCATTATTCATACCGATCATGAAACGCTCAAGTATCTTAAGGGCAAAACCAAGTTGAACAAGCGTCATGCTAAATGGAGTGAATTTATTGAGTATTTTCCTTATGTCATGAAGTACATTAAAGGTAAGGAAAACATTGTGGCGGATGCCCTTTCCCGCATATGCATGCTTGTTACTCAACTTGAATTGGATGTCATTGGCTTTGAGCATATAAAAGACTTGTATGAACATGATCCTACTTCTTCTACTCCTTATGCCAAGTGTTTGACACACACCTCTTGGGAATGCTATTACATCAAAGATGGATATCTCATGAGAGCTAACAAGCTTTCATCCCCAAGTCTTCTCTTCGTTTGTTGCTTTTGCAGGAATCTCATGGAGGAGGCTTAATGGGACATTTTGGACGCGACAAGACTTTCTCCACGCTCTCCAAGAACTACTATTGGCCCAAGATGTTTCGCGACGTCAACCGTTTCACCAACCGATGCTCTACATGTCGCAAAGCTAAGTCTAAAGCTCAATCCCATGGCCTTTACATTCCTATCCCAATTCCATATCAACCATGGGAAGACATTAGCATGGATTTCGTACTTGGATTGCCTAGGACTAGAAATGGAAAGGATTTGGTATTTGTCGTTGTGGACCGTTTCTCTAAGATGGCACATTTCATTCCTTGCAACAAGATAGACGATGCTTCACATGTTGCTAATCTCTTTTGTAGGGACATATTGCGTCTACATGGTGTGCCAAAGACGATCGTCTCAGACCGCGACGTCAATTTCCTTAGCTACTTTTGGAAGACCCTATGCGCCAAGCTCGGAATCAAGCTATTCTTCTCCACGGCGTATCATCCACAAACCGACGACTAAATGGAGGTGACCAACCGCACACTCTCCGCTCTACTTCGAGTACTCATCAATAAGAACATCAAGGAATGGGAGTGATGTCTACTACACAACCTTATTCTTGTAGATGTTGTTGGGCCTCCAAGTGCAGAGGTTTGTAGGACAGTAGCAAATTTCCCTCAAGTGGATGACCTAAGGTTTATCAATCCGTAGGAGGCGTAGGATGAAGATGGTCTCTCTCAAGCAACCCTGCAACCAAATAACAAAGAGTCTCTTGTGTCCCCAACACACCCAATACAATGGTAAATTGTATAGGTGCACTAGTTTGGCGAAGAGATGGTGATACAAGTGGTATATGGATAGTAGATAATAGTTTTTGTAATCTGAAAATATAAAAACAGCAAGGTAACGAATGATAAAAGTGAGCGTAAACGGTATTGCAATGTGTTGAAACAAGGCCTAGGGTTCATACTTTCACCAGTGCGCGTTCTCTCAACAATAATAACATAATTGGATCATATAATTATCCCTCAACATGCAACAAAGAGTCACTCCAAAGTCACTAATAGCGGAGAACAAACGAAGAGATTATGGTAGGGTATGAAACCACCTCAAAGTTATTCTTTCCAATCAATCTGTTGGGCTATTCCTATAAGTGTCACAAACAGCCCTAAAGTCTGTACTAGAATAACACCTTAAGACACAAATCAACCAAAACCCTAATGTCACCTAGATACTCCGATGTCACCTCAAGTATCCGTGGGTATGATTATACGATATGCATCACACAATCTCAGATTCATCTATTCAACCAACACATAGAACCTCAAAGAGTGCCCCAATAGTTTCTACCAGAGAATCACAACGAAAACATGTGCCAACCCCTATGCATAGTTTCATGGGCGGAACCCACAATTTGATCACCAAAACATACTTCAAGTGAATCACGTGATATCCCATTGTCACCACAGATACGCATGGCAAGACATACATCAAGTGTTCTCAAATCTTTAAAGACTCAATCCGATAAGATAACTTCGAAGGGGAAACTCAATCCATTACAAGAGAGTAGAGGGGAAACATAAGATCCAACTATAATAGCAAAGCTCGCGATACATCAAGATCGTGCCAAATCAAGAACACGAGAGAGAGAGAGAGAGAGAGAGATCAAACACATAGCTACTAGTACATACCCTCAGCCCCGAGGGAGAACTACTCCCTCCTCGTCATGGAGAGCACCGGGATGATGAAGATGGCCACCGGAGAGGGATTCCCCCCTTCGGCAGGGTGCCAGAACGGGTCTAGATTGGTTTTCGGTGGCAACGGAGGCTTTTGGTGGTGGAACTCCCGATCTATTGTGCTCTCCGATCGTTTTAGGGTATATGGAGATATATAGGCGGAAGAAGTACATCAGGGGAGCCACGAGGAGCCCACGAGGGTGGAGGGCGTGCCCAGGGGGGTGGGCGCGCCCCCTGCCTCGTGGCTTCCTCGTTGCTTCCCTTACGTGGACTCCAAGTCTCCCGGGTTGCTTTCCTTCCAAAAATAAGTTCCGTGAAGTTTCAGGTCAATTAGACTCTGTTTGATTTTCCTTTTCTGCGATACTCTAAAACAAGGGGAAAAACAGAAACTGGCACTGGGCTCTAGGTTAATAGGTTAGTCCGAAAAATCATATAGAATAGCATATAAATGCATATAAAACATCCAATGTTGATAATATAATAGCATGGAACAATCAAAAATTATAGATACGTTGGAGACGTATCAGCATCCCCAAGCATAATTCATGCTCGTCCTCGAGTAGGTAAATGATAAAAACAGAATTTTGATGTGGAATGCTACCCAACATATTTATCATGTATTTCTCTTTATTGTAGCAAGAATATTCAGATCCATAAGGTTCAAGACAAAAGTTTAATATTGACATAAAAATAATAATACTTCAAGCATACTAACTAGGCAATTATGTCTTCTCAAAATAACATGGCCAGAGAAAGCTATCCCTACAAAATCATATAGTCTGGCTATGCTCTATCTTCACCACACAAAATATTTAAATCATGCACAACCCCGATGACAAGCCAAGCAATTGTTTCATACTTTTGATGTTTTCAAACCTTTTCAATATTCACGCAATACATGAGTGCGAGCCATGGATATAGCACTATAGGTGGAATAGAATGGTGGTTGTGGAGAAGACAAAAAGGAGAAGATAGTCTCACATCAACTAGGCATATCAATGGGCTATGGAGATGCCCATCAACAGATATCAATGTGAGTGAGTAGGGATTGCCATGCAACGGATGCACTAGAGCTATAAGTATATGAAAGCTCAACAAAACAAACTAGTGGGTGTGCGTCCAACTCGCTTGCTCACGAAGACCTAGGGCATTTGGGGGAAGCCCATCATTGGAATATACAAGCCAAGTTCTATAATTAAAGATTCCCACTAGTATATGAAAGTGACAACATAGGAGACTCTCTATCATGAAGATCATGGTGCTACTTTGAAACACAAGTGTGGTAAAAGGATAGTAGCATTGCCCCTTCTCTCTTTTTCTCTCATTTTTTTTTATTTGGGCATGTTCTCTTTTTTATGGCCTCTTTTTTGGGCTTCTTTGGCCTCTTTTATTTATTTATTTTTGTCCGGAGTCTCATCCCGACTTGTGGGGGAATCATAGTCTCCATCATCCTTTCCTCACTGGGACAATGCTCTAAAAATGATGATCATCACTGTCGGTGTCAAAACCGGTGGATCTCGGATAGGGGGTCCCGAACTGTGCGTCTGAGGTGGATGGTAACAGGAGGCAGGGGACACGATGTTTTATCCAGGTTCGGGCCCTCTTGATGGAGGTAAAACCCTACGTCCTGCTTGATTATTCTTGATAATATGAGTAGTACAAGAGTTGATCTACCACGAGATCAGAGAGGCTAAACCCTAGAAGCTAGCCTATGGTATGATTGTATGTTGTCCTTCGGACTAAAACCCTCCGGTTTATATAGACACCGGAGGGGGCTAGAGTTACACAGAGTCGGTTACAAGGAAGGAGATCTACATATCCGTATTGCCAAGCTTGCCTTCCACGCCAAGGAGAGTCCCATCCGGACACGGGACGAAGTCTTCAATCTTGTATCTTCATAGTCCATCAGTCCGGCCAAAGGATATAGTCCGGCTGTCCGGATACCCCCTAATCCAGGACTCCCTCAGTAGCCCCTGAACCAGGCTTCAATGACGATGAGTCTAGCGCGCAGATTGTCTTCGGCATTGCAAGGAGGGTTCCTCCTCCGAATACTTCATAGAAGATTTTGAACACGGGGATCGTGTCTGGCTCTGCAAAACAGGTTCCACATACCACCATAGAGAGAATAATATTTCCACAAATTTGATCTGCCGACGTACCCCGTAGCATGGCATCACACCACAGCCAGGTCTTTATTCGAATCGTTTTTCCCAACCTATCTCAGCATGTTTCGCGAGGCGGTTTCCTTGGCACGTCTTGTCGAAGCAGAGATCGTGTCCCCTTATTACGGGATTCCCATCAATACGGACGTGGGTAACCCAACCGCGCCATCAATTACGGCGCTTGGGGGATAAGCGAGTTTTACCAGGCTGGTGGGGGCGCATAGTTTCGTCCGCCCTTATAAAGGGATAAGGTTTCACCTTTTTCTACCCACGCCTTCTTCCTCCTTGCTCATCCATTCTCGCGCACTCGAGCTCCAGTGCCCAAGTCCACATCCTTCTCCTCAACTCTCTCCAAACATGTCCGGAGCGGGAGGCAAGTGGATGGCCTCCTCCGTCACGGAGGGACACATCAAAAAGCTACGTGGAGCTGGATACTTAGCCGCGGATATCGCGCACCGGCTGCCAGCTGCGGGGCAGATCGTACCTACCCCGGAAGCTCACGAAAGGGTGGTTTTCCTCCCCCACTTCGTCCACGGACTAGGGTTTCCCCTCCATCCATTTGTCCGCGGCCTCATGTTCTATTATGGGCTGGACTTTCATGATCTGGCCCCAAATTTCATCCTCAACATCTCGGTGTTCATCGTCGTGTGCGAGGCTTTCCTCCGCATCCGGCCCCACTTCGGCCTATGGCTGAAGACCTTCAATATCAAGCCGAAGGTAGTAGGCGGCCAACAAGCGGAATGCGGCGGAGCCATGGTGGGCAAAATGCACAACATTACATGGCTCGAGGGCTCCTTCATGGAGACCATAAAGGGGTGGCAATCGGGGTGGTTCTACATCACCGAGCCATGCAACGCCAACTGGGTGGCGGCCCCCGAGTTTCGATCTGGAATCCCCACACGGCTCACTTCCTGGAAGGAGAAGGGCCTATCCTGGGGCTCATCGGTGGAGCTGGACGGACTCCAGAAGTGTATCCGGAACATGACAAGCAAGAAACTTAAGCTTGTCAACATAGTCCAAGTCATGCTCTTTCGCCGGATCCTCCTGTGTCAACAACGGGCTTTCAACTTATGGGAGTTCAACCCGGCCCAGCACCAGACTCTACACGAGCTCTTCGACACAACGCATAAGGACGTCTGGAAGGTGCTATTCAAGGGCGCCGAGGTCCCCCTTCTCTTACCAAGGACCGCGGGCTAAGCGCGAAGCGCCCTGCGAATCCGGTAAGCTCTGTGCATAGGGTATTTATTTCCCATAGCTTAATCATGTGTGGGGTCTGAGCTCCCATTCCTTTGACAGGACTGGGTGGAGACATTGGAGCAGATTAACTGTCCGGCCCCTCTGCCCGAAGACCCCGCAGACGCTCTCCTGACGGAGATGCGGACTCCGGCCCCTTATGAGGTGCCGGAGAAGACCAAGAAGAAGGCCACGGGAACCCGGAAGATTTCCCGGCGCCAGGTGGTATCGGACACATCCTCCGATAACTCCGAGGCGCACTCCTCCCATGAAAACGAGGAGAAGGAAGACGAAGATTCTCCCCCTCCAGCCGGGGGAGACAAGAAAAGGAAGGCCACCCCAACCGGCGAGGCCGAAGGGTCCATGAAGGGAAGGACTCTCCTTCCGGACTGTTCCACCACCGCCACCGACGGTGAAGACGAGTGGCTGCTCAGGGCCAAGCCCCTAGCGAAGGTGTAAGTATTCGGATACCAGAGTAACTCATAGCATACTTTTGTTGCACTGCTTCTCCTAACGTTGAATATGATTATGCAGTCCGCCCCAAGCCCGTATCGATGTATCATCGTCGGACGGTTCCTTGGACTCGTCGGACATGAATAGTGATACACTTCCAACCGCCTCCTCTCCTTGACCTACGGACAATGCCGAGGTATTGTCTCAAGGGGCACCGAACCAGGGGGAGACAGTCCCGGAGGTGCCTCAAGGCGACCTTCCGGACTCTAGGAGCAAAGGGAGCAAGGCTCCCAGGGGCTCCAAGTTCAGCCCTCAGCCGGACACCGCGCCGGAACCTCCAATGTTTCTGGACTCGGGCAGGCGGCCCTCTTCCAAGAGGGGCAAGCCATCTGTGCTGGTGACCTCTGTCCATCCAGAGGCACCGAACGAACTGCTGGGAGCGCTTCGCGGCGCTTCCATCGACGAAGAGCACCGCACTATTATGAGTGCGGTGATCAAGAAGGTTCAGTCCGCCAAGAGCGGACTGACTGAAGCCTGTGCCAGCCTTCTAATAGGCTTTGAGGTAAGTATTTAAAATATAGGAAAATATTGCCGAATAGACAGTAGCCCCTGATGCTCTATTTGGTGTTCACAAAGAAAAACCGAATAGAGGCTCAAATAATATCTGCAGGAGTCTAATATAAGTATGTCTGTATGCATAAGCAGGCTTCGCTGCTGACCTCTGCCGCACTCACTGCGGAGGTCACTGCACTGAGGCAGAACCTCGAGCAGTTTGAGAAAGAGCTCGGTCTTGCCAAGAGGCAGCTCGAGGAGAACAAAGGTAAGTAATGCCTTGTCCATATATATAAGATGCGGTTGCAAAATGATAGGATCATCATGAATGTGCCAGGGGCCATGACTGAAGTAGCGACCCTGAAGCAAGCGCTATCCGAGGCCGAAAACAAAGCGGCCAAGGAGCGCACCGAGTGGGAAAAACAAGAGGCACGGGTGGGCGAGGTGCAGCAAGAGCTCCAGGCTCTCGTGAATAAGCACGAGGCTTTGGAGCTTGACTCGAAGACGCGAGAGTCCGAGCTTGCTGCGACCCTCGAGAGCACAAAGCATGCCAAGGCTGAAGCCCAAAAGGCCCTCCAGGAGATTGAGGCGATGAGGAAGATAGCGGCGGGTAAGGCATTCAATATGCAAAGCAAGCATGTGAAAGTAAATTACTTGTTACTTACCCGAGTCCGGAGCTCTCCAGGAGCATTCGCAGATTTGCCCCATAGCGTGTCGGATGCCACGAAATATTACCAGGCCGAGGAGGGAAGCTCAACGGAGAAGTTGTTCTGGTCTCAGTATACTGGGACCGAACACCCGATGCCTATGAGCGACCAGCTGAAGCAACTGGTCGAGCTGCACAAGGCGGCCGAATAGGCCATGAGGGCCTTATAGTCCGGATGTGGCCTGGCGACTCCCTTCCCCACAGCTACTTCGGCCTGGTGAGGCGGCTTCTGGACGCCTGCCCCCAGCTGGAAGTCGTCAAGCGGTCCGTCTACATCGAAGGTGCCCGCCGTGCTTTTTCCCATGCGAAGGTGCACTGGGCCAAGATGGATGTTGAGAAGCTGGTGAAGGAGGGGCCGCCGCAGGGCAAGGAGCATCGCCACCCCGAAATGTATTATGAGGGTGTCCTGAAGGTGCCCGTCTTGTGGCGGACGAGTGTGCAAAGGATGTAATTTTTGAATGAACTTGCTCGTGTGATCCTGTATTATGAAAACTTGTTCATGTGCGCTATGCAACGCTTGTTTGAATTTAAAATATTACCTTCTGTGCGGCTGTTTATCAAATCTGAGAGATGGCCAGTCGTCGGCTTCTGCCCCCATGCCATGAGTGCTGGGGTATTCGGGATAAATCTGAGCACTCTTTTTCCCATTGTTGGGTCCTTCGAGGGACGTGCTCAGCTCAACGAACAAGGCAATCGGACTATAATGCTTTATCACTCTCAATTAGCCATAGAAATCTACAATTTTAAATTTTGGCGAAGCCCCTAGTATTCGGCAGGCCGAATTCAGGGCACTATACACACCTAAGCCGGACAAAGCCGACTCCTTGCCCTAAGCGACATAAGTCTTTAGGGACTCGAGACCTCTCGAACAGCGACCGCCTCTCGCCTTATCATGACAGTTAGTGTTGGGGAACGTAGTAATTTCAAAAAAATTCCTACGCACACGCAAGATCATGGTGATGCATAGCAACGAGAGGGGACAGTGTGATCTATGTACCCTTGTAGACCGACAGCGGAAGCGTTAGCACAACGCGGTTGATGTAGTCGTACGTCTTCACGGCCCGACCGATCAAGCACCGAAACTACAGCACCTCCGAGTTCTAGCACACGTTCAGCTCGATGACGATCCCCGGACTCTGATCCAGCAAAGTGTCGGGGAAGAGTTCCGTCAGCACGATGGCGTGGTGACGATCTTGATGTACTACCGTCGCAGGGCTTCGCCTAAGCACCGCTACAATATTATCGAGGATTATGGTGGAAGGGGGCACCACACACGGCTAAGAATATGATCATGTGGATCAACTTGTGTGTCTAGGGGTGTCCCCTGCCCCCGTATATAAAGGATCAAGGGGGGGTGCGGCCGGCCAGGAGGAGGGCGTGCTAGGAGGAGTCCTACTCCCACCGGGAGTAGGATTCCCCCCTTTCCTAGTTGGAATAGGATTCGGGAAGGGGGAAAGAGGAGAGAGAGAAGGAAGGGGGGGGCGCCGCCCCCCTCTCCTTGTCCTATTCGGACTAGGGGGGGAGGGGCGCGCGGCCCAGCCCTGGCCACCTCTCCTCTCTTCCACTAAAGCCCACTAAGGCCCATATACCTCCTGGGGGGTTCCGGTAACCTCCCGGTACTCCGGTAAAATCCCGATTTCACCCGGAACACTTCCGATATCCAAATATAGGCTTCCAATATATCAACCTTTATGTCTCGACCATTTCGAGACTCCTCGTCATGTCCGTGATCACATCCGGGACTCCGAACAAACTTCGGTACATCAAAAAGCATAAACTCATAATATAACTGTCATCGAAACCTTAAGCGTGCGGACCCTACGGGTTCGAGAACAATGTAGACATGACCGAGACACGTCTCCGGTCAATAACCAATAGCGGAACCTGGATGCTCATATTGGCTCCTACATATTCTACGAAGATCTTTATTGGTCAGACCGCATAACAACATACTTTGTTCCCTTTGTCATCGGTATGTTACTTGCCCGAGATTCGATCGTCGGTATCTCAATACCTAGTTCAATCTCGTTACCGGCAAGTCTCTTTACTCGTTTCGTAATACATCATCTCGCAACTAACTCATTAGTTGCAATGCTTGCAAGGCTTATGTGATGTGCATTACCGAGAGGGCCCAGAGATACCTCTCCGACAATCGGAGTGACAAATCCTAATCTCGAAATACGCCAACCCAACATTTACCTTTGGATACACCTGTAGAGCTCCTTTATAATCACCCAGTTACGTTGTGACGTTTGGTAGCACACAAAGTGTTCCTCCGGTAAACGGGAGTTGCATAATCTCATAGTCATAGGAACATGTATAAGTCATGAAGAAAGCAATAGCAACATACTAAATGATCGGGTGCTTAAGCTAATGGAATGGGTGATGTCAATCACATCATTCTCCTAATGATGTGATCCCATAAATCAAATGACAACACATGTCTATGGCTAGGAAACATAACCATCTTTGATCAACGAGCTAGTCAAGTAGAGGCATACTAGTGATGTTTGGTTTGTCTATGTATTCACACAAGTATTATGTTTCCGAATACTACAATTCTAGCATGAATAATAAACATTTATCATGATATAAGGAAATAAAATAATAACATTATTATTGCCTCTAGGGCATATTTCCTTCAGTCTCCCACTTGCACTAGAGTCAATAATCTAGATTACACAGTAATGATTCTAACACCCATGGAGCTTTGGTGCTGATCATGTTTTGCTCGTGGAAGAGGCTTAGTCAACGGGTCTGCTATATTCAGATCCGTATGTATCTTGCAAATCTCTATGTCTCCCACCTTGACTAGATCCCGGATGGAATTGAAGCGTCTCTTGATGTGCTTGGTTCTCTTATGAAATCTGGATTCCTTTGCCAAGGCAATTGCACCAGTATTGTCACAAAAGATTTTCATTGGACCCGATGCACTAGGTATGACACCTAGATCGGATATGAACTCCTTCATCCAGACTCCTTCATTTGCTACTTCTAAAGCAGCTATGTACTCCGCTTCACATGTAGATCCCGCCACAACGCTTTGTTTAGAACTGCACCAACTGACAGCTCCATCGTTTAATGTAAACACGTATCCGGTTTGTGATTTAGAATCGTCCGGATCAGTGTCAAAGCTTGCACAATGTAACCTTTTACGATGAGCTCTTTGTCACCTCCATATATGAGAAACATATCCTTAGTCCTTTTCAGGTATTTCAGGATGTTCTTGACCGCTGTCCAGTGATCCACTCCTGGATTACTTTGGTACCTCCCTGCTAGACTTATAACAAGACACACATCAGGTCTGGTACACAACATTGCATACATGATAGAGCCTATGGCTGAAGCATAGGGAACATCTTTCATTTTCTCTCTATCTTCTGCATTGGTCGGGGATTGAGTCTTACTCAATTTCACACCTTGTAACACAGGCAAGAATCCTTTCTTTGCTTGGTCCATTTTGAACTTCTTCAAAACTTTGTCAAGGTATGTGCTTTGTGAAAGTCCAATTAAGCGTCTTGATCTATCTCTATAGATCTTAATGCCCAATATGTAAGCAGCTTCACCGAGGTCTTTCATTGAAAAACTCTTATTCAAGTATCCTTTTATGCTACCAGAAATTCTATATCATTTCTGATTAGCAATATGTCATCTACATATAATATCAGAAATGCTACAGAGCTCCCACTCACTTTCTTGTAAATACAGGCTTCTCCAAAAGTCTGTAAAAAAACCAAATGCTTTGATCACACTATCAAAGCGTTTATTCCAACTCCCAGAGGATTGCACCAGTCCATAAATGGATCGCTGGAGCTTGCACACTTTGTTAGCTCCCTTTGGATCGACAAAACCTTCCGGCTGCATCATATACAACTCTTCTTGCAGAAATCCATTCAGGAATGCAGTTTTGACATCCATTTGCCAAATTTCATAATCATAAAATGCGGCAATTGCTAACATGATTCGGACAGACTTAAGCATCACTACGGGTGAGAAGGTCTCATCGTAGTCAATCCCTTGAACTTGCCGAAAACTTTTTGTGACAAGTCGAGCTTTGTAGACAGTAACATTACCGTCAGCGTCAGTCTTCTTCTTGAAGATCCATTTATTCTCAATTGCTTGCCGATCATTGGGCAAGTCAACCAAAGTCCATACTTTGTTCCCATACATGGATCCCATCTCAGATTTCATGGCTTCAAGCCATTTTGTAGAATCTGGGCTCACCATCGCTTCTTCATAGTTCGTAGGTTCATCATGATCCAGTAGCATGACTTCCAGAATAGGATTACCGTACCACTCTGGCGCGGATCTTACTCTGGTTGATCTACGAGGTTCAGTAGTATCTTGTTCTGAAGTTTCATGATCATTATCATTAGCTTCCTCACTAATTGGTGTAGGTGTCACAGAAACAGGTTTCTGTGATGTACTACTTTCCAATAATGGAGCAGGTACAGTTACCTCGTCAAGTTCTACTTTCCTCCCACTCACTTCTTTCGAGAGAAACTCCTTCTCTAGAAAGTTTCCGAATTTAGCAACAAAAGTCTTGCCTTCGGATCTGTGATAGAAGGTGTATCCAATGGTTTCCTTTGGATATCCTATGAAGACACATTTCTCCGATTTGGGTTCGAGCTTATCAGGTTGAAGCTTTTTCACATAAGCATTGCAGCCCCAAACTTTCAGAAACGACAACTTTGGTTTCTTGCCAAACCACAGTTCATAAGGCGTCGTCTCAACGGATTTTGATGGTGCCCTATTTAACGTGAATGCGGCCGTCTCTAGAGCTTATCCCTAAAACAATAGCGGTAAATCAGTAAGAGACATCATAGATCGCACCATATCTAGTAAAGTACGATTACGACGTTCGGACACACCATTACGCTGTGATGTTCCGGGTGGCGTGAGTTGTGAAACTATTCCACATTGTTTCAAATGTACACCAAACTCATAACTCAAATATTCTCCTCCACGATCAGATCGTAGGAATTTTATTTTCTTGTTACGATGATTTTCAACATCACTCTGAAATTCTTTGAACTTTTCAAACGTTTCAGACTTATGTTTCATTAAGTAGATATACCCATATCTTGTTAAGTCATCTATGAAGGTGAGAAAATAACGATATCCGCCACGATCCTCAACATTTATCGGACCACATACATCTGTATGTTTGATTTCTAATAAATCTATTGCTCTCTCCATAGTACCGGAGAACGGTGTTTTTTGTCATCTTACCCATAAGGCACGGTTCGCAAGTACCAACTGATTCATAATCAAGTGGTTCCAAAAGCCCATCAGTATGGAGTTTCTTCATGCACTTTATACCGATATGACCTAAACAGCAGTGCCACAAATAAGTTGCACTATCATTATCATCTCTGCATCTTTTGGCTTCAACACTATGAATATGTGTGTCACTACTATCGAGATTTAATAAGAATAGACCACTCTTTAAGGGTGCATGACCATAAAAGATATTACTCATATAAATAGAACAACCATTATTCTCAGATTTAAATGAATAACCATCTCGCATCAAACAAGATCCAGATATAATGTTCATGCTTAACGCTGGCACCAAATAACAATTATTTAGGTCTAATACTAATCCCGAAGGTAGATGTAGAGGTAGCGTGCCGACTGCGATCACATCGACTTTGGAACCATTTCCCACGCGCATCGTCACCTCGTCCTTAGCCAATCTTCGCTTAATCCGTAGTCCCTGTTTTGAGTTGCAAATATTAGCAACAGAACCAGTATCAAATACCCAGGTGCTACTGCAAGCATTAGTAAGGTACACATCAATAACATGTATATCACATATACCTTTGTTCACCTTGCCATCCTTCTTATCCGCCAAATACTTGGGGCAGTTCCGCTTCTAGTGACCAGTCTGCTTGCAGTAGAAGCACTCAGTTTCAGGCTTAGATCCAGGTTTGGGTTTCTTCTCTTGAGTAGCAACTTGCTTGCTGTTCTTTTTGAAGTTCCCCTTCTTCTTCCCTTTGCCCTTTTTCTTGAAACTAGTGGTCTTGTTGACCATCAACACTTGATGCTCCTTCTTGATTTCTACCTCCGCATCTTTCAGCATTGCGAAGAGCTCGGGAATAGTCATATTCATCCCTTGCATATTATAGTTCATCACGAAGCTCTTGTAGCTTGGTGGCAGTGATTGGAGAATTCTGTCAATGACGCAATCATCTGGAAGATTAACTCCCAATTGAATCAAGTGATTATTATACCCAGACATTTTGAGTATATGCTCACTGACAGAACTGTTCAACTCCATCTTGCAGCTATAGAACTTATTAGAGACTTCATATCTCTCAATCCGGGCATTTGCTTGAAATATTAACTTCAACTCCTGGAACATCTCATATGCTCCATGACGTTCAAAACGTCGTTGAAGTCCCGATTCTAAGATGTAAAGCATGGCACACTGAACTATCAAGCAGTCATCAGCTTTGCTCTGCCAGACGTTCATAACATCTGGTGTTGCTCCAGCAGAAGGCCTGGCACGGAGCGGTGCTTCCAGGACGTAATTCTTCTGTGCAGCAATGAGGATAATCCTCAAGTTACGGACCCAGTCCGTGTAATTTCTACCATCATCTTTCAACTTTGCTTTCTCAAGGAACGCATTAAAATTCAACGGAACAACAGCACAGGCCATCTATCTACATCAAGCATAAACAAGCAAGATACTATCAGGTACTAAGTTTCATGATAAATTTAGGTTCAATTAATCATATTACTTAAAGAACTCCCACTTAGATAGACATCCCTCTAATCCTATAAGTGATTACGTGATCCAAATCAACTAAACCATGTCCGATCATCATGTGAGATGGAGTAGTTTCATTGGTGAACATCACTATGTTGATCATATCTACTATATGATTCACGCTCGACCTTTCGGTCTCTGTGTTCCGAGGCCATATCTGTATATGCTTGGCTCGTCAAGTATAACCTGAGTATTCCACGTGTGCAACTGTTTTGCACCCGTTGTATTTGAACGTAGAGCCTATCACACCTGATCATCACGTGGTGTCTCAGCACGAAGAACTTTCACAACGGTGCATTCTCAGGGAGAACACTTCTTGATAATTAGTGAGAGATCATCTTATAATGCTACCGTCAATCAAAGCAAGATAAGATGCATAAAAGATAAACATCACATGCAATCAATATAAGTGATATGATATGGCCATCATCATCTTGTGCTTGTGATCTCCATCTTCGAAGCACCGTCGTGATCACCATCGTCACCGGCGCGACACCTTGATCTCCATCGTAGCATCGTTGTCGTCTCGCCAATCTTATGCTTCCACGACTATCGCTACCGCTTAGTGATAAAGTAAAGCATTACAGCGCGATTGCATTGCATACAATAAAGCGACAACCATATGGCTCCTGCCAGTTGCCGATAACTCGGTTACAAAACATGATCATCTCATACAATAAAATTTAGCATCATGTCTTGACCATATCACATCACAACATGCCCTGCAAAAACAAGTTAGACGTCCTCTACTTTGTTGTTGCAAGTTTTACGTGGCTGCTACGGGCTTAAGCAAGGACCAATCTTACCTACGCATCAAAACCACAACGATAGTTTGTCAAGTTGGTGCTGTTTTAACCTTCGCAAGGACCGGGCGTAGCCACACTCGGTTCAACTAAAGTTGGAGAAACTGTCACCCGCAAGCCACCTATGTGCAAAGCACGTCGGGAGAACCGGTCTCGTGTAAGCGTACGCGTAATGTCGGTCCAGGCCGCTTCGTCCAACAATACCGCCGAACCAAAGTATGACATGCTGGTAAGCAGTATGACTTATATCGCCCACAACTCACTTGTGTTCTACTCGTGCATATAACATCAATACATAAAACCTAGGCTCTGATACCACTGTTGGGGAACGTAGTAATTTCAAAAAAATTCCTACGCACATGCAAGATCATGGTGATGCATAGCAACGAGAGGGGAGAGTGTGATCTACGTACCCTTGTAGACCGACAGCGGAAGCGTTAGCACAACGCGGTTGATGTAGTCGTACGTCTTCATGGCCCGACCGATCAAGCACCGAAACTACGGCACCTCCAAGTTCTAGCACACGTTCAGCTCGATGACAATCCCAGGATTCTGATCCAGCAAAGTGTCAGGGAAGAGTTCCGTCAGCACGACGGCGTGGTGACGATCTTGATGTACTACCGTCGCAGGGCTTCGCCTAAGCACCGCTACAATATTATCGAGGATTATGGTGGAAGGGGGCACCGCACACGGCTAAGAATATGATCACGTGGATCAACTTGTGTGTCTAGGGGTGCCCCCTGCCCCCGTATATAAAGGATCAAGGGGGGTGCGGCCGGCCAGGAGGAGGGTGCGCCAGGAGGAGTCCTACTCCCACCGGGAGTAGGATTCCCCCCCTTTCCTAGTTGGAATAGGATTCGGGAAGGGGGAAAGAGGAGAGAGAGAAGGAAGGGGGGCCCGCCCCCTCTCCTTGTCCTATTCAGACTAGGGGGGAGGGGCACGCGGCCCAGCCCTGGCCACCTCTCCTCTCTTCCACTAAAGCCCACTAAGGCCCATATACCTCCCGGGGGGTTCCGGTAACCTCCCGGTACTCCGGTAAAATCCCGATTTCACCCGGAACACTTCCGATATCCAAATATAGGCTTCCAATATATCAATCTTTATGTCTCAACCATTTCGAGACTCCTCGTCATGTCTGTGATCACATCCGAGACTCCGAACAAACTTCGGTACATCAAAAAGCATGAACTCATAATATAACTGTCATCGAAACCTTAAGCGTGCGGACCCTACGGGTTCGAGAACAATGTAGACATGACCGAGACACGTCTCCGGTCAATAACCAATAGCGGAACCTGGATGCTCATATTGGCTCCTACATATTCTACGAAGATCTTTATCGGTCAGACCGCATAACAACATACTTTGTTCCCTTTGTCATCGGTATGTTACTTGCCCGAGATTCGATCATTGGTATCTCAATACCTAGTTCAATCTCGTTACCGGCAAGTCTCTTTACTCGTTTCGTAATACATCATCTCGCAACTAACTCATTAGTTGCAATGCTTGCAAGGCTTATGTGATGTGCATTACCGAGAGGGCCCAGAGATACCTCTCCGACAATCGGAGTGACAAATCCTAATCTCGAAATACGCCAACCCAACATTTACCTTTGGAGACACCTATAGAGCTCCTTTATAATCACCCAGTTACGTTGTGACGTTTGGTAGCACACAAAGTGTTCCTCCGGTAAACGGGAGTTGCATAATCTCATAGGCATAGGAACATGTATAAGTCATGAAGAAAGCAATAGCAACATACTAAACGATCAGGTGCTTAAGCTAATGGAATGGGTCATGTCAATCACATCATTCTCCTAATGATGTGATCCCATTAATCAAATGACAACACATGTCTATGGCTAGGAAACATAACCATCTTTGATCAACGAGCTAGTCAAGTAGAGGCATACTAGTGACGTTTGGTTTGTCTATGTATTCACACAAGTATTATGTTTCCGGATAATACAATTCTAGCATGAATAATAAACATTTATCATGATATAAGGAAATAAAATAATAACATTATTATTGCCTCTAGGGCATATTTCCTTCAGTTAGTTTTAGCTTTCTCTACTGAGGTGCTTAGCCCAGATGAACTGGGGCACAATCGCAGTAGTTCTCCCAGTGCTACCTTAGCCGATATAGCAGAACGTAAGGTACCAAAACATGGGAGCCGGGCAAACCCAACTATTGACCCAATACATGATTTGGAGCTGATGCATATAATGCTATAAGTTCGGGGTGCCGCACTGTCGAAAGTGTTCGGACTTCTCACGCCGTATTATCGGGTATGCTTATGCCCCTGGCGTATTGGCCGTACCAGAGTGTACGGGTGCTGAATGTTGTGAATGAACATATATATAAAGGAATAGAGAGTGCGGTAATAGTCTAGTGCTATGCATTGTTTATTCAAAAAGGTGCGTCGAAGCAGAATGATACAAGTAGTGCGATAAGCAAAAAGTAGGACTATTTGACATGTCCCCTCCAAGGGAAACCTGAGGAATGGTATTTAAAGCTAGTATTTCACTCGTTATCAGAGACCACCTGGGAGTTCCGTGGTGCGACGTAGCTTTCTGCCTCCTTGGTTGTTGCATCGTGTGTCCGGCCATCGTACTGCCGGACAGGGTTTCTAGAGATTAAAGTCCTGAAAGAGAGAAAAATAACAAAGTGGGAAGCCCCTGGTGCGGTTGAGCCGCGTCTTGGGGCGTGCCGTAGTCATGCCCCCCTCCCCACCTGTGCCCATGGTATTTTCAATGCGTAATTATGTACGCGTGGCATGGATTTCGCAGTTTGGCTGGTACTGGGGTGGGGGCCGCATTGCTATGCGAGCACGGAATGTGCTCGGCGGTCTTTCTGCCGATTACTCCGGGAGCGCTTGAAGGTGTCCGGGTCTTTAATCGCCGAACTGGTGGATTGCCTTAAGAGGCTGCTTTGCGCTTCTGCTGTGAGGGCCGCAGTGTGCTCCTCCGCGCGGAGAGAGCGCTCTGTGTTTCCATTGACTATGATGACCCCCCGTGGTCCTGGCATCTTGAGCTTGAGATATGCATAGTGCATTACCGCGTTGAATCTCGCAAATACGGTTCGCCCGAGCAGTGCATGATAGCCGCTGCGGAACGGGACTATATCGAAGATTAACTCCTCGCTTCGGAAGTTATCCGGGGATCCGAAGACCACTTCAGTGTGACTGAGCATGTGCAATGGGCCTCTACATCTGGTATGACGCCTTTGAAGGTTGTTTTTGTGGGTTTGATCCTTGAGGGGTCTATACCCATTTTGCGCACTGTGTCCTGATAAAGCAGGTTCAGGCTGCTGCCGCTGTCCATAAGGACTCGAGTGAGGTGAAATCCGTCGATGATTGGGTCTAGGACCAGTGCGGCGAATCCGCCATGACGGATACTAGTGGGATGGTCCCTGTGATCGAAGGTGATCGGACAGGAGGACCATGGGTTGAACTTTGGGGCGACTGGCTCCAATGCATATACATCCCTTAACGCACGCTTCCGCTCCCTCTTGGGGATGTGGGTTGCGTATATCATGTTCATCGTCCGCACTTGTGGGGGGGACCTCTTCTGCCCTCTGGTTTTTGGCTGCTGGGGCTATTCCTCGTCATCGTTATGTAGCCCCTTATCTTTGTTTTCGGCGTTTAACTTGCCGGCCTGCTTGAACACCCAACATTCCCTGTTGGTGTGGTTGGCTGGCTTGTCGGGGGTGCCGTGTATTTGGCATGAGTAATCGAGTATACGGTCCAAACTGGACAGGCCCGGAGTGCTTCTTTTGAATGGCTTTTTCCGCTGACCGGGTTTAGAGCCTCTGAATCCGGCATTGACTGACGTATCCTCGGTATTGTCGCTATTGACGCGGCGCTTATGTTTGTTGCGACGTGACCTGCCATTGCTATCCTTGGTATCTGAAGTACCATGGTTCTTTGATATGTTATTGATGTGAGCCAGCCAGCTATCTTCTCCTGCGCAAAAGCGGGTCATGAGTGTCGTGAGGGCTTCCATAGATTTCGGCTTTTCCTGGCGAAGGTGCCGGGCGAGCCACTCGTCACGGATGTTGTGCTTAAAAGCTGCTAGGGCCTCTGCATCCAGACATTCGACGATTTGATTTTTCTTTGTCAGGAATCATGTCCAGAATTGCCTGGCCGATTCCTCTGGCTGCTGAATTATGTGGCTCACGTCATCGTCATCTAGTGGTCGCACATAAGTGCCCTGGAAGTTGTCGAGGAATGCGGCTTCCAGATCTTCCCAATAGCCAATGGATTCTGCTGGCAAGCTGTTGAGCCAATGCCGAGCTGGTCCTTTGAGCTTGAGTGGGAGGTATTTGATGGCGTGTAGATTGTCACCGCGGGCCATGTGGATGTGCAGGAGGAAGTCCTCGATCCATACCGCAGGATCTGTTGTGCGGTCGTATGGTTCGATATTTACAGGTTTGAAACCCTCTGGGATTTGGTGATCCATTACTTCGTCTGTGAAGCATATGGGGTGTGCGGCGCCTCTGTAGTGGGCTATGTCGTGACGCAGCTCGAATGAGTCTTGTCCGCTGTGTTCGGCCTGGCCGGATTTACTTTTACTGTATCCGGCGTGATGGTTATCGTCTCGCGTAGTGGCGCGCCCTCGTGATCCGTAGATTGATCTTGCGTGTTTTGCTTTGTCCTCCAATACGTCTCGCGGGTCTAGCGTGTTTCCCCGTGCCTTGTCATTTTTATTTGAGTGGCGTCGGGGTGCGGGCTGAGTTTTTGGCTGAAATGCCTCTCTGTCGCAGCCACAAGGTGGCCGATCAGCCGCGTCATATGCTGGAGATGTAGGTTTTAATGCTTCCTCCTCTAGTCGAGGTAGCAACCTGCGCTTTGGGTAACTCTTAGAGGGGCATTCGAGTTCATATTCCTCGGCCGCAAGGACTTCAGTCCATCTGTCAGCTAGCAAATCTTGATCAGCTTGAAGCTGCTGCTTTTTCTTAAGGCTATTTGCCGTGGCTATAAGCCAGCACTTGAAGCGCTCTTGCTCGGTGGGATCCTCCGGCACGACAAATTTGTCGTTGTCGAGGCTTGCCTCGTCTTCGGAGGGAGGCATGTAATTATCATCCTCCGCCTCTCCATCTGCCGCTCTCTCGGGAGGGCCGGCTTCTCCATCCTCCTGCTCTAAGTCTTGCTGGATGGGATTGTTGTCGTCTTCGGCACTGTCCGGAGTGCTATTATCTCCTGTGCCGGTGTCACCGCTTTTGCTTTGGCGAGACTTAGAGCGGCGCCGCCGACGTCGACGCTTGGGTTGCTTCTTGGAGGGGTCATCCTCCACTGTCTCGTCGCCATTGCCTTTTTTGGGTGTGTCCACCATGTATATATATCATATGATGAGGTGGCTGTCCAGTGCCCTATGGACAGTGGTTCCTCTTCGTCTCCCGCATCGTTGTCCATACCGTCGATATCTTCGGAGTCGAAGTCGAGCATGTCGGTCAAATTGTCGACAGTGGCTACTAAGTGGGTGGTGGGTGGGCGGCGAATTTCTTCGTTATCCGCATCCCAATCCCGCCGAACATAGTTCGGCCAGGACTCTCCTGACAGGGAGAGAGACCTTAATGAGTTCAGTATGTCGCCGAAGGGCGAGTGCTGAAAGATATCCGCGGAGGTGAACTCCATGATCGGCGCCCAGTCGGATTCAATAGGCATGGGCACAAACGGTTCGGAGTCCGTGGCCGGGGAAGAATCCGGTAGTTCGGCGTCACGGCTCCCGTGAAGGGTAAGGTCGATACTCGGCTCGATCGCCGCTGAGAATACGGCCTCCGTGGCGGGGTCTATCCACCCGTCCATGGATGGCGCAATTGGCTCCGAATTGAGGGTCGGAGCGCTTGCCGGTGCGGTCTCCTGCACACTGTCCGATGGCAGAGCTAAATCATGCTCATCGTGACCGTGTGGCATACTCGGCAGGGGCTCGAATCCGTCGAAGATCAAGTCTCCGCGGATGTCGGCCGTGTAATTTAAGCTTCCAAACCTGACCTGGTGGCCAGGGGCGTAACTCTCGATCTGCTCCAGATGGCCAAGCGAGTTGGCCCGCAGTGCGAAGCCGCCGAATACAAAGATCTGTCCGGGTAGAAAAGTCTCACCCTAGACTGCATCGCTATCGATGATCGAAGGAGCCATCAAGCCTAATGATGACAATACATAGGAACTCTCAATGAAAGCACCAATGTCGGTGTCAAAACCGGTGGATCTCGGGTAGGGGGTCCCGAACTGTGCATCTGAGGCGGATGGTAGCAGGAGGCAGGGGACACGATGTTTTACCCAGGTTCGGGCCCTCTTGATGGAGGTAAAACCCTACGTCCTACTTGATTATTCTTGATAATATGAGTAGTACAAGAGTTGGTCTACCACGAGATCAGAGAGGCTAAACCCTAGAAGCTAGCCTATGGTATGATTGTATGTTGTCCTTCGGACTAAAACCCTCCGGTTTATATAGACACCGGAGGGGGCTAGAGTTACACGGAGTCGGTTACAAGGAAGGAGATCTACATATCCGTATTGCCAAGCTTGCCTTCCACGCCAAGGAGAGTCCCATCCGGACACGGGACGAAGTCTTCAATCTTGTATCTTCATAGTCCATCAGTCCGGCCAAAGGATATAGTCCGGCTGTCCGGATACCCCCTAATCCAGGACCCCCTCAATCACACTTTTATTTACTTAAAACTCAACAATTACAACTCGATACTTAGAAAAAGATATGACTCTATCTGAATGCCTCTGGCAGTGTACCGGGATGTGCAATGACTCATGAGTGACATGTATGAAAGAATTATGAACGGTGGCTTTGCCACAAATATGATGTCAACTACATGATCATGCAAAGCAGTATGACAATGATGAAGCGTGTCATAATAAGCGGAACGATGGAAAGTTGCATGGCAATATATCTCAGAATGGCTATGGAAATGCCATAATAGGTAGGTATGGTGGCTATTTTGAGGAAGGTATATGGTGGGTTTATGGTACAGGCGAAAGTTGCGCGGTACTAGAGAGGCTAGCAATGGTGGAAGGGTGAGAGTGCGTATAATCCATGGACTCAACATTAGTCATAAAGAACTCACATACTTATTGCAAAAATCTATTAGTTATCGAAACAAAGTACTACGCACATGCTCCTAGGGGGATAGATTGGTAGGAAAAGACCAACGCTCGCCCCCGACCGCCAGTCATAAGGAAGACAATCAATAAATAAATCATGCTCTGACTTCATCACATAACGGTTCACCATATGTGCATGCTACGGGAATCACAAACTTTAACACAAGTATCTCTCAAATTCACAACTACTCAACTAGCATGACTCTAATATTACCATCCTCATATCTCAAAACAATCATCAAGTATCAAACTTCTCATAGTATTCAATGCACTTTATATCAAAGTTTTTATTATATCCCTCTTGGATGCCCATCATATTAGGACTAGTTTCATAAACAAAGCAAACTACCATGCTGTTCTAAGGACTCTCAAAATAATATAAGTGAAGCATGAGAGATCAATTATTTCTTCAAAAATAAAACCACCACCGTGCTCTAAAAGATATAAGTGAAGTACTAGAGCAAACAACAAACTACCGCGAGAAATATAAGTGAAGATCAATGAGTAGTCGAATAATTATGCAACTATGTGAAGACTCTCTAAAATTTAATAATTTCAGATCTTGGTATTTTATTCAAACAGAAAGCAAAACAAAAGAAAATAAAGTGACGCTCCAAGCAAAACACATATCATGTGGCGAATAAAAATATAGCTCCAAGTAAAGTTACCGATGAACGAAGACGAAAGAGGGGATGCCTTCTGGGGCATCCCCAAGCTTAGGATCTTGGTTGACCTTGAATATCACCTTGGGGTGCCTTGGGCATCCCCAAGCTTAGGCTCTTGTCACTCCTTATTCCATAGTCCATCGAATCTTTACCCAAAACTTGAAAACTTCACAACACAAAACTTAACAGAAAACTCGTAAGCTCCGTTAGTATAAGAAAATAAATCACCACTTATGTACTGCTGTGAACTCATTATAAATTCATATTGGTGTAATATCTACTGTATTCCAACTTATCTATGGTTCATACCCTCCAATACTACTCATAGATTCATCAAAATAAGCAAACAACACAATGAAAACAGAATCTGACAAAAACAGAACAGTCTGTAGTAATCTGTAGGTTTAGACCACTTCTGGAACTCATAAAATTCTCAAATAAATTGGTGGACCTGAGGAATTTATCTATTAATCATCTGCAAAAAGAATTAACTAAATATCACTCTCTAATAAAAAATGGCAGCAAGTCTCGTGAGCGCTAAAGTTTCTGTTTTTTACAGCATGAACATAAAGACTTCACCCATGTCTTCCCAAAGGTTCTACTTGGCACAAACACTAATTAAAAGCATAAAACCACATCTAAACAGAGGCTATATGAATTATTTTTACTAAACATGAGCAAAAAGCAAGGAACAAAAATAAAGTTGGGTTGTGTCGTGGAATTGTCACGGCAGATGTCCTTAGTGTTAGGACTTAGTCGTGAGGCCAACGCATCTTTGTAGTAGCTTGAGTGGGGTTGAGCAGAATCGAGAGACGCAACGTAAGACAAGGATTTAGACAGCTACGGGCCCCGGGAAACATCATCCGGTAATAGCCCTACATGCTGTTTGTGGCTAGATCTCATTATGCTCATGAGAGAGTTGTCGCATAAACCGGCTCCCCATTTGTGTCTAGCCCTAGATATTGTTTTTTCTGTCCCTCTTGGGGAGCCCTGCCCCTCCTTATATATGTTGAAGGGGCGGGTTACATGACTAGTCCTAATAGGATTAGGATTACTCTATTACAAGTGGAGTCCTAGTCCTGCTTCCTTTGTAGGAGAATATTTCTTATGCCTTTCCTCTTAAACTAGCCCACCTTTATACGAACCGGCATACTAGGCCTTGGGCCTTGTCGTCCATCTGAAGCACCCACCGGGTCACCAATTAGTCTTTAGGCTCGTGAGTCGTCACACCAATGAGCCGCCAGACACGTGAGTCGCCAATCCTCTAGCGGTTACTAATGAAACATCAAGTCCGGCAGGGTCATATATCTGGCCGAGTCATACCGCGGGGTATATCCCCGACATTAGCCCCCAGTTTAATTTGATTTATCCATGTTAAACTGATCTGCAATATAAACACAAGAGCAAATTTTACAGGTTGTGCTCCGGGTTAAATATTCCTGTAAGCCGGCACCCAATCATCCTTAAGTCCTTGTCATTTCCTCCTTCTAGAAAATCCGGGTCAATAGGCCAGCTTCATAATCAACTTGCTTGTAGAAGAAATATTGTAAATAAAGAATCCATTCGAGTCGGTCTTCAATGCTCTGACTTGACAAAAATATTGGTCTTGAAATATTCAACTGATATTCAGCCAGCTTAAAGATGTAGATCTTGTCGATTTATGATTGCCAAAATTGCTGGGTTATAAATAAATGATGATGGGTCATGATTGTTGCAGACACCAGGTTAATCTGGTGTACTCCAAACTGAGAATTTGAAGATTTTTTCTCCCTTATATGCATATCACCTGTAGCTCCCAAGTGTCGGGTTGTCATGCTTGCAGCAACCTGGGACTTGTAATTACCTTATGCTCATGAAAACTTCAACCAGTGTAGCCCCCAAGGGCCGGGTCATTATGCAATAATGAGCAGGGACTTTGTAGATATAACCATGTAAACTTGAACAACAATGTGTAGCCCCCAAGGGCCGGCTTAGTAAGATAATACTGAGCTGGGACTTTGTATATAATTTATTGATAATAACATCATATAATATAATCTCCACCATGGGGCTTGAACCCACGTCCACATGGTTAAGAGCTTTGTACTCTACCAACTGAATAGTGGACCGTTCAATATAATGGATTAATGCTTGTGTACCTTGAATTTTTGACAGGAGCAATTGGCAGCCCCCAAGGGTCGGCTCATTACAATGTGATGAGTCGGATCTTCAATAAGTTGAACAAAAAGTGACTTTACATTAGCCCTCAAGTGCCATGGTGCATGCTGACAGTGACATGGGACTTGCATATTTGATGTAATCTCAATTTAAATAATGTAGCCCCCAAGTGCCGGGTCATAAGCCTGCAGCGACTCGGGACTATTTCTTCCATTGTAGAATAAATCATATTCATTGATAAAATAATAGCCATTACGCCAAAGCGATTTTGAATACCTCATCTGTTGATAAGTAAATCCGGAGTTTAAATACCGGTGGCTCTTTTCCGATGGCGATTTAATACGCCTCCATTGTAAGCCGAAATTTTTATAACCCGGTGGCTTATAGCCTTTGAGAAAATCTAGAATTGATAACCCTTTTGAGACACCAATTTCAATCTTTGGTGATGGGCTTGAACTTAATCATTTATGTAAGGCATAGCTCTATAAATCCTGCATAGAGTTTAAACAACATATGCCCTGGCGACTTAACGTCAAAAGGCAGGGCGGGTAACCACCCAAATGTACTCTTATCCTGCACACAAATAGATCACAAGATCCCTTGGCGGTTTACCGCAGGGCGAGTCATAATATCTCACATATAAGGATGATAACCCAATCCTTAGAAGCCAATACTTCCAAATATATGATGATTGTTAGACGCTGGCAACTTATTGACCAAGGTCAAGCCGGCTGAAATAGAAGCCACTCATAAAACACCTCAAATATGATTCAAAAAGTTTCAAGACAAAACTCAAAAGATTATTTGTAAGAAACTGTTGACAAAATTAGATAAAGTAGACCAAATTGTAAGGTTTCTAATTCGAGTACGATCAGTAAACCATTTCAAAGGGGTTGAGCTAGGATTCGAATATGATCATGTAGCCCCCAGTGGCTCTGGCGTTGCGCCAATCAAGAGGGTACCGACAGCTATGTTCTCTTTGGTTCGAATACGACCTATGTTTGAACATGAAGCCCCCAAATGACCATGAGAGTTTTTTAACGACGCTGATTCAAATACGATCAACATCGGACCCAAAAGGGGTTGAGCTATGATTCGAATACGATCAGGAAGCCCCCTAGTGAGTTTGGCAGTGTGCCGATCAAAAGGGTACCGACAGCTATGTTCTCTTTGGTTCGAATACGACCTATGTTTAAACAGGAAGCCCCCAAGTGACCATATACATTTTCGCATTGCGCCGATCAAGAGGGTACCGACAGCTATGCTCGATGAGCAGGAAGCCCCCAAGTGACCATAATAAGGTAAGCCGTAAGGCAGGATACCCATGTTTGAACCGTACATCATGGCAGCAAGTTCTCTTTGGCAACCTTTAATTTTTCTGAGAACTAGAATCTTGCGAGAGATTAATTATTTTTGAACCGGAACTTTAAACCGGATTTGAAAGCTTCAAAACTTTGTGGGAGTCTGATTGTCCTTGAACCGAATGTTTGAACCGGATTTGAGAGCTTAAAAGCTTTGTAGAGACAAATTTACCTTGAGCCGGATGTTTGAACCGGATTTGAGTGCTTCAAAGCTTTGCGGGAGAGAGATGTGTCTTGAACCGGATTTTAAACCGGAATCTTTATTTTGAACCGACAATTTTTTGACGGCCTTTAAATTTTCATCAATATGGCGGTGTCCTCCGGAACCGGGTTATCATTCCCTCCAATGACCCGGAGTTCCCAAGTCATGTCATTGTAGCCCCTGAGTCTTAAGACTACTCGAGGAGTTGGTTTGAGACTCTCCATATTTGATCGTGATATAAACCGGTATGAGTCCTTCAAATCGCAATGATATAATAACCCCATCCTGCATTGGAGAACTTACAAGCCAGAATAATTGCTCTTTGAAAGAAAGCAATATGTAATATAAAAATATACCGGATGGATTTCACCTGATATTTATCCACCGTGAAGTTGATGATCACTGCGGTGACACTGAAATCAATCACGGTTGAACCGACCGTAGGAGAAGAAAAATGAGCCGGTCACGGCGTTGTAAGCCGGTGCGGGAGTCTGTTGAGTAACGACGACCACCTGTGCCAAAAGATATTGGCATGCCTCCATCTTCGCGGTATAATATCACTTTTTGTCATAAATAATTGCCCTGATTTGTTTGGACGACGGATGATCCATTTATCGTGACAGAGGTGGCTCAGGCAGACCAACGACTTAATATAGTTCCGGTGGCTCAGGCAGACCGGCGACTTAATATAACCCCGGCGGCTCAAAGCGGAAAGGGCGGCTCAACGCGGCTCCGGCGGGTTGATGTAGATTAAACTGCACGGGCAGCGACTTGCGCACACCTGTTCCATCAGTAAGCGGGCGCAGACGCCGGTGCGTGATGGTGCTGACCTCCGGGAGTGGCGACTCACGTATGTATCCATCGAGCATCACGACATGAACAAGTACTAGTGCAAACGTGACGTTGGCGCGCACCCCTTATGCGACACCTTTTTTGTAATGAATAATGGTCCTGCGGAAAATATTATAGACCAGAGTAATTGTTCTCAAACAATTTAATATGTGCTATTTAAAATAGTCTGGACGGATATAACCTGATGTATTTGGACTTTATGATCCTTACCGGTGTCCGTTAGTCTACCCGGCACGTTGAATAGGCCGGACCGCAGGGCGGACAGTAAAACGACCGCAGCATCAGAGGCGGCTCGGACAGATGAGTCGGCTATGGCGTTGTAAGCCGATGCGGGCGGGGAGAGTCGGCAACAGCGTTGGAAACGGTTTGGCCGTGGGTGCGGATGATGAGTCAATCGTGGGCGCGATAAGCCCCACGGATGGCCAGTTAATCGCGGGCGCGATCCTAGGGAGTTGATGTGGATCGAATTGTACGGGCGGCGACTTGCGCACACCCGTCCAACAACAAACGATGAATCATTGTCCTGCATATATAAAAATACACAGACAAAGTGATTATTCTTTGATAAAAAACAATCTGCGCTATTATAGTAAGCTTAGATGGATATCACCTGATTCGTCTGGATAATAGACGGACCGTCCACAGATTACCTTGGTAATGTTGCAACCCATCCAGTGTAAACATAGTACTTTTGACGTCCCGTACATAGCGGCCTCAGATTGACGAGCACATAACCTTGTCCATGTGTTTTTGTTTCTCTGCTCCTCGTGTGTTGCAGCAGTAGGTAATTGCATTGATAGCCGTTGAGTGGTTCATATGAAATCGAGGTTGGCCGTATGCATGCTTCATAACTAGCACTAGCTAGCAAACATGAAAACACAATTAGCACTAGCATCAGAAAACTTGAAGGCACATGTGCTACTCCCTTCACTCTGCTCTGTTTGTACCATATACTCGCAAACACAACTAGCGCTAGCTAGCAAACAGGGACGTGGCCGCGTGGGCCTACAGGCCACGGATGCGGTGACACCGGCCGCCGGCCTGTACGCGGAGAGGGCAGAGGCAGATATTGGCAACTTTGCGCAGGGGCAAAGCAAAGTAGAAGCGAGTCAGAGCAAGAGGCATCTAGGTGAGGTCGCGACCGCGACGACTCAACAGCGGCCGGCGAGTTGGAGACGGACAACGGAGGCGGCTCGTCCGGAGCGGCTCGGCGGCCGGCGCCTCAATGAGGCAGCGGCGGAGGCGATTTGAAGGCAGGGCCGCTCGGCGAGAGGAAACGAGACCGAGGCGTCTTGCTGGGTACAGCGGCCGACTGCTCAATGCGGCGACGACGGAGGCAACTTGACGCTGCAGCTTAAGGCAGAAGGCAGGATTGATAGCTCGTTGTGCTGCCTCCACTGTAGTGTCCACTCCAAATGTCTTATCCATCAGCAGTATGTCAAAATCAATTATTTTTGGGAGACCAGTAATCGACACCTTTCCTCCTCTGGTACTCGGCATGTATCGCATGAGCAGCAGCATATTATCTCTGTCAATATGTCCATGTAACAGCCCTTGGTTTTTTATAACATGATTAAGGGTATCCGTAGATTGGAAAACCCGTTTATTGAACCTTCTACCCTCGCCCTTGTGACCATGCATACAGCAGCCACGGTGGCAGAACGGAAAAAGAGTCGGGTAGCTTGGCGGCCGGAGGAGCAGAGGCAAACGGTAGACCGGCGATGCTTGAGGCGCGAGGCAACGGCGGCGGACAAACGGCGCGAGGTGGAACCGCGACTGTGGGCTGAACGAAGTGCGGAGACCCGGTGACTCGAGCGAAGACCGTGGCTCGGACAGGCAGGTTTGACGTCGTTCTCAGCGGAGACAAAGCGCGAGGGCGACGGCGGCTCGCCGCAACAGCGAGGCGGCAAGGCTGCGCTCAAGTCGGAGGCGCGAGGCCACAGTTGAGGCGGCCGCGAGGCTGGGTGGCTTAAAGCTGGCCACGGCGGCTCGACGCGGCGGGAGAGGCCGCGGTGATGGTGACTTGAGGCGGTGACTGGAAGCAGGGGCGAGGCCGGCTCGATGCGACTCAGACGGCTAGGCGAGGTGCGCTTGGACAGGCGGCGGCTCGGAGTCGAGGCCGGGGCGGCTTTGGCAGCAAGAACAACGGGGACTCGGTGTGAGGTCGGCAAGGGCGGCTCACGGCGGAGGCGACTTCCGCCGTACTGAAGCTGAAGGCCAGCTCGGATGTAGAGGATGTGGCTTGCAGTAAAGAAATCAGACCGACGAGGCGACTCAGCGCAGAACAGTCCGGAGCAGAGGGCACGCGCGGCACGGGGAACCTGGTGGTTCAACGACACGCGGCCGGGCGGTGCAACAGCCAGAGGGAGAGGCGACGCCGGCATCGAGGCCAACAGCAAAGTGGGGTGGCGGGGCTGCAGCCACGGCAACAAGTTGGAGAGGCGCCGGCACGGCGGGGCCACAGCCAAGCAGCAGTCGGAAGCGTGTCAGGCGGTGGCGGCTCCAAGACGAAAACGGAGGCAGAGATTAAATCCGTGGCCTCATCCACTTCTGTCATGGCTCCTTTTTTTATTTTTGAACCCCGTGCCAATCCAGGTCCAGGGCTGCTACTTTGGTCTTTTTATCGCCATTACAAGCAATTTCAACACTTGATTGCTTTTACTCACGTCAGCCGCCCTCAATGCAATTTTTTTATTCACACATAGTTTCCTTCCATAAAATAAGAATGAGGATACGACTTGAAGCGACTTGGCTGCTGTATATTAAATATCGTACCCAAAAACTTCTGTCCATGTTGGCGACGGTGAAAGTTGATCCGGTTTCGACGGATCGTTCGATCACAGCAGCGCACATCATGCAAACCTAATTTTTCTTCAACTCAAATCTTGCATTCCCAGATCAAAAGTAAATCCTGCATGATCGTCTCGTACCGGTTCTTCTTCATCCAGAAAATTACGAGCTCCTCAATCCCTAAGAAAGATCCCTCCAAAAACTCAACACCACCGTGCGCAAGCCCCACGGTGGGCGCCAACTGTCGTGGAATTGTCACGGCAGATGTTCTTAGTGTCAAGACTTAGTCGTGAGGCCAACGCATCTTTGTAGTAGCTTGAGAGGGGTTGAGCAGAATTGAGAGACGCAACATAAGACAAGGATTTAGACAGCTTCGGGCTCCGGAAAACATCATTCGATAATAGCCTTACATGCTGTTTGTGGTTAGATCTCATTATGCTCATGAGAGAGTCGCCGCATAAGCCGGCTCCCCCTTTGTGTCTAGCCCTGGATATTGTTTTTTCTATCCCTCTTGGGGAGCCCTGCCCCTCCTTATATATGTTGAAGGGTCGGGTTACATGACTAGTCCTAATAGGATTAGGATTACTCTATTATAAGTGGAGTCCTAGTCCTGCTTCCTTTGTACGAGAATATTTCTTATGCCTTTCCTCTTAAACTGGCCCACCTTTATACGAACCGACATATTGGGCCTTGGGCCTTGTCGTCCGTCTGAAGCACCCACCGGATCACCAATTAGTCTTTAGACTCGTGAGTCATCACACCAGTGAGCCGCCAGACACGTGAGTCGCCAATCCTCTGGCGGTTACTAATGAAACATCAAGTCTGGCCGGGTCATATATCTAGCCGGGTCATACCGCGGGGTATATCCCCGACAGGTTGCCTCCCAACAAGCGCTATCGTTTAACGCCCCTAGATAGGCACGATGATTTCAATGATGCTCACATAAAAGATACGAATTAAAACATAAATAGAGCATCATGAAGAATATGACTAGCACATTTAAGTCTACCCCACTTCCTATGCATAGGATTTTGTGAGCAAACAACTTGTGGGAACAAGAATCAACTTGCATAGGAAGGTAAAACAAGCAAAACTTCAAAAATTTAAGCACATAGAGAGGAAACTTGATATTATTGCAATTCCTACAAGTATATGTTCCTCCCTCATAATAATTTTCAGTAGTATCATGAATGAATTCAACAATATAACCAGCACCTAAAGCATTCTTTCATGATCTACAAGCATAGAAAATTTACTACTCTCCACATAAGCAAGGTTCTTCCCATTAATACTAGTGGGAGCAAACTCAACAAAATAACTATCATGTGATTGAAAATTAAGATCAAGATGACAAGTTTCATGGTTATCATTATTATTTAAAGCATACGTGTCATCACAATAATCATCATAGATAGGAGGCATGCTTTCATCATAGTAAATTTGTCATCCAAATTTGGGGGACAAAAAATATCATCTTCATCAAACAAAGCTTCCCCAAGCTTGTGGCTTTGCATATCATTAGCATCATGCATATTCAAGGAATTCATACTAACAACATTGCAATCATGCTCATCATTCAAAGATTTAGTGCCAAACATTTTAATGCATTCTTCTTCTAACACTTAACAAGAAATAAAAAGATTCGATTGCAAGATCTAAAGATATACCTTCAAGCATTCACCTCCCCGGCAACGACGCCAGAAAAGAGCTTGATGTCTACTACACAACCTTCTTCTTGTAGACGTTGTTGGGCCTCGAAGTGCAGAGGTTTGTAGGACAGTAGAAAATTTCCCTCAAGTGGATAACCTAAGGTTTATCAATCCGTAGGAGGCGTAGGATGAAGATGGTCTCTCTCAAGCAACCCTGCAACCAAATAACAAAGAGTCTTTTGTGTCCCCAACACACCCAATACAATGGTAAATTGTATAGGTGCACTAGTTCAGCGAAGAGATGGTGATACAACTGGTATATGGATAGTAGATAATAGTTTTTGTAATCTAAAAATATAAAAACAGCAAGGTAACGAATGATAAAAGTGAGCGTAAACGGTATTGCAATGTGTTGAAACAAGGCCCAGGGTTCATACTTTCACTAGTGCAAGTTCTCTCAACAATAATAACATAATTGGATCATATAACTATCCCTCAACATGCAACAAAGAGTCACTCCAAAGTCACTAATAGCCGAGAACAAACGAAGAGATTATGGTAGGGTACGAAACCGCCTCTAAGTTATTCTTTCCAATCAATCCATTGGGCTATTCCTATAAGTGTCACAAACAACCCTAGAGTTCGTACTAGAATAACACCATAAGACACAAATCAACCAAAATCCTAATGTCACCTAGATACTCCAATGTCACCTCAAGTATCCGTGGGTATGATTATATGATATGCATCACACAATCTAAGATTCATCTATTCAACCAACACATAGAACCTCAAAGAGTGCCCCAATAGTTTCTACCGAAGAATCACGACGAAAACGTGTGCCAACCCCTATGCATAGGTTCATGGGCGGAACCCGCAAGTTGATCACCAAAACATACATCAAGTGAATCACGTGATATCCCATTGTCACCACAGATACGCATGGCAAGACATACATCAAGTGTTCTCAAATATTTAAAGACTCAATCCGATAAGATAACTTCGAAGGGGAAACTCAATCCATTACAAGAGAGTAGAGGGGGAGAAGAAACATAAGATCCAACTATAATAGCAAAGCTCGCGATACATCAAGATCGTGCCAAATCAAGAACACGAGAGAGAGAGAGATCAAACACATAGCTACTGGTACATACCCTCAGCCCCGAGTGAGAACTACTCCCTCCTCGTCATGGAGAGCACCGGGATAATGAAGATGGCCACCGAAGAGGGATTCCCCCCTCCGGCAGGGTGCCGGAACAGGTCTAGATTGGTTTTCGACGGCTACGGAGGCTTCTGGCGGCGGAACTCCCGATCTATTGTGCTCTCCGATCGTTTTAGGGTATATGGAGATATATAGGCGGAAGAAGTACATCAAGGGAGCCATGAGGGGCCCACGAGGGTGGAGGGCGCGCCCAGGGGGGTGGGCGCACCCCCTGCCTCGTGGCTTCCTCGTTGCTTCCCTTATGTGGACTCCAAGTCTCCCGGATTTCTTTCCTTCCAAAAATGAGTTCCGTGAAGTTTCAGGTCAATTGGACTCCGTTTGATTTTCCTTTTCTGCGATACTGTAAAACAAGGAAAAAACAGAAACTGGCACTGGGCTCTAGGTTAATAGGTTAGTCCCAAAAATCATATAGAATAGCATATAAATGCATATAAAACATCCAAGGTTGATAATATAGTAGCATGGAACAATAAAAAATTATAGATACGTTGGAGTGCCTACCTATCGCTGAGTTCGCCTAAAACCGAGCAAGACACTCAACAACCGGCAAGTCCCCCTTCGAGGTCGTCTACGGATTCAACCCATTGTCACCATTGGACATCCTCCCTCTACCACTGCAAGAGCGCATCAATTTGGATGCAAGTGCACGTGTGAATCATCTCAATAAGGTGCATGAAGATACGAGGCAAACCATCGAGCGCCAAGTACAACGCCTTGCGACCAAGCTTAACTTCAACAAGCAACCTATGGTATTCAACATTGGAGATCTCGTGTGGCTACACCTTCGCAAGGACCGCTTTCCCCAAGAACGCAAGTCCAAACTTCGACCACGAGCGGATGGACCCTTCAAGGTGCTTGCACACTACAACGACAACGCTTACAAGATCGACCTCCCGCACGATAAATACAACGTGAGCGATATCTTCAATGTCAAGGACCTCTCGCCCTTCCATGGTGATGAAGAATTCGATCCGAGGACGGATCTTCCCCAAGGGAGGGGAGATGATGCGGAGCATCCCAAGGTCATCCCCATGGACCTACCATCGCCTCACCAAGTGCCTAGTGGACCCATGACACGAGCACGTGCAAGAGCTCTCAAAACCGAGGTGACATCTCTCCTCTCACACTTCCACTTCGATACACATGAGACATGGCTACTACCTCAAACGGAGACATTGTGCATACTCAAGTATCTAGGAGTTGGACATGAAGAAGCTAAGGAGCAAGGAGAAGAAGAAGAGGAAGATGGATGTGAAGATAGAGAAGAAGAAGAACTGCTCGAAGTCCCCAGGCTCCGGACGACCGACGACCCCCGGACGTCCGACAACCTCCAGGCTCCGAACGTCCGGCCCCCTTCGGACGACCGATGCTTCCACACCCGAGCCAAAAACCACGGATTTCCGACGCCCCACAGATGACCGACGCCCGGACGTCCGACCGGACATCCAACCGAAGACCACCCAAGCCGAATTTACGGACATCCCACAGGCACCGGACGTCCGGACCCTCGCGAGCCTCCGGACGACCGGTGACTCCCGGAATTCTGACGCCTATGCGCTGCCATGTGACGGGCCGCAACCCATGTACCCTCCACTTCGCCCCCTTTTGCACAAAGACTATATATAGACTTCCTATTCCTCCTAGCTAGGGTTAGCAAAGGATTAGCTCATATATCGTGTGAGAGCTTTGCTCATCCACTTGGTTACCTTCTCCCCGGAGATAGTGCCTCCTTGGAGAAGATCCCCCAAGCGGATTCAAGACCCCTTTACGGGAAGAATCTCAAGACCTCCTCTCGGAGAAGACCGGTTACCTTTGTATCGTCCCTAGTTGATCGTGTACCGTGTGATCTCTTATGTACTCGAGGATCTAGCACATGTGTGACTATTTCTTGTTGGTTTAGTGTTTCTCTTGTGTTCCCCCATGTTTTCCCTCGTTTCCCACCTCTTGTTCTTCGCGTTCTTCGCAGGATCCGCTCCTTTCGTGAAAGATCGGCCGATTAGGGTCCCTACCCTACATCATCTGGGTATCTAGAGCCACGTTGATCACGATTTCGGAGCCTCCCCGTTGTGTTGCTAGCCTAGTTTTTGTTGATTTTGTCCCTAATTCGAAAATTCCCCACAAAAATAGTCGCAATTTTTTTGTGATTTGTTGGTGTGTTGAAATTTTGTTGGATTTGATTCGTAGATTTGCTTTGCCTTGAGTGGATCTACCTTTTCCCCCCTTGTCTCCACCCTTTCTGTTGGGAATATAGCTAATCAGTAAAGACCCGCCCAGGAGGGGCCGGGTCAGCCCCAATGGTGGGCTACAAAGGAAGCCCAGTAAACATTCAAGGCGATAGTTTATTAAGGCTTATAGAAGGCTTAAGCCCAGAGACGACTTAAAGGCCCAATATTGTAAACCGCCGTATGTAAGGAAAGACTTGTAAGGAAAGGCATATAATAGAAGTCACCGAGCCGAACACGCTTTATGAGCCGGCCGGGACTCCGTAGACCGCCAGGCGTCAACCCATGTATATAAGGGGACGACCCGGTGGCGGCTTAGGGCAAGAAATAAGAGATCGATAACCAAGCTGGCGGATTAGCCTCTTGGTGATCGAAACCCCAGCAATTACAAACACAACTAGACGTAGGCTTTTACCTTCATCGTCAGGGGCCGAACTAGTATAAAACCTCTCGTGTCCCTTGTCCCGATTAATCCCTTTAAGCTTCCTAGTTGAGATGGCCCTATGACTAAGTCCTTTTGCTAGGACATCTGCCGTGACAATTCCACGACAGTTGGCGCCCACCATGGCTAATGTATGCCAAAACAATTTCTTATGACAATGATATATTTCAAGTCCCAAGTACCTTACAAAGTAATAGCACTTGGCACTTGGGGGCTAATGTATGATATTCAGAAAGTCTCTCAAGATTAAACCAGATTACAATGCTTATTGGGACAATTCTGAAGTTAAGTACCGGTTCATTTTGATCCATTGAGCCGGCCCTTGGGGACTATAGGTGAAGTTTATACTATTTTATTGGACTTCAGAAGAATATAAGGGTAAAGCTTTAGCCTATATAACAAGTCTACAGATCATTCAGGTTTTATCATAATCTAAAGACTTGGGGGCTGGCAGAATATAAGTAAGCTGGAAGAGCATACCTCATACTTTAGCTGCAATTGCTTCACCATCTCGATTTCCGAGTCACGGCTGGAGTGCACATGGCTGAGATAGCCGGACAATATGTCATTGGCGTTCAGATGGTGGTAGTGAGAAACATCAAAACACACTTTCTGTCTCTCCAGGGCCTCTTGTTTAGTGGTGTGACGGGCCAACACGGTGGGAGTCCCCGGCTCAACAAAACGGCTTCTAGTGATCAGAACGTCAGGGGCAGATGATGATGGCGGGTTGGCCGAGCTGGACGGTCCGGTAGTAGAGGGGTTAACGATGGTATCGTCAACTGACGGCTCAGGAGGATCTAATTGAGCATTGGCAGCTAGGTCTTCTGATGCTTCAGTTTGAGGGGGAGAAGGTGGCATGGCCGGTTCAGGCGCAAGGACTGACAGGTCTTCCGTCGGCTTAGTCACCTTGGCCTTCTTGGACTTAGCTTGGCCACTAAGAAAAATGTTATGAGACTGTCAATATAATGTTGCAGTTTGAGAAACACGGAGGAAAGATGATTGTTTCCTTACCCAGGGGCAGTCTTGAAGGCCGGAAATTGTGTCTGAGAGGAGTCGCCAGAAGAACGAGAAACCTCCTTCAAAGGGCCAATAACATCAGTAGCACAAGAGAATATATTCATTGATGAAAGCCGAAGAGGAATATAAAAGAGACCTCATTCTGGAGTTTTTTAGGAGTTTGTTGTACAACAGGAGGCGATTCATCATCGTTCCGGGCTTGACGAGGGCTCTCGTGTTGCTATTTTTTCAAAAGAAAATGAGTGTCCAAATAAGCCAAAGGGTGCGAAAACCTTACTTCCCGGGTTACCAGTAAAAGTTTCTGTCTCGGCAAATGGTCTGAGTCGGAGGAAATAATTACCTCTTCTTCTCTGGCCTGACTGGCCCCCGTATCGTCCTGGCAATAATCAGTGTCAATAAGGTTATTAAAAAACTGGCCAAGGGAGTCAAGGGCTACCTCTGACTCAGAAGTATCCTCGTCAAGTTTCAATAGGTCCTCAGCGGTGCTCTTCTTCTTCTTAGACCTCCGGGTCGTCTTCTTGGCGGTCATGGCGGCGGCTCTAGCCTTCTTGGCATCTTCGTGGTCATACTTGGCTTTCCAGAAGTCAGATTTGGCCTGTAAACAAATAAACAAGATGAAAGGTCATGCAAGTATTTAAAAAGGCTGAGAAAGATGCAAAAAGAAAGAGGTCAGAGGGTCTTTACCTCTGGCACCGGGTTAAGCTTGCAGAAGGGGTTTAACCCGACTTTACTATAGTCTTCATACTTGCTGTTCACCAGAAGAGTTGATATTGAGACAATATCTTCTTCAGTAAGTTGAATGGATCTGTGACAAAGAGAATCATTTGGGCCACCACCATATTCATACATCAATTTGGATCGGCGGCTTAGAGGGATGACCCGCCATGAGACCCAGCAACGGGTCAAGTCAACTCCGGTTAAGCCGTTCCCCAATAAGGTGTTAATCCTTTTGATTGATGGCATAAGCTTCTTGCGTTCGGCGGCAGTGAGTTTGTCAGGGAGCGCAAACTTGGAGTCAAGACGCTCTGTGCGATAACCCGGCAGTGGCTTCTCATTTGCTGGTGAAGTGTCTTGACAGTAGAGCCAAGTCTGGTTCCAGTCTTTGGGATGACTCGGCAAGACTATTAGAGGGAAGACGGTGCCCTGTCGACGCTGAATTGAGATGCCTCCAAGTTCCAAGCTAGGGCCATTGGTACACTCGTTCTGGCGGTTCAAATAAAAATACTCTCTAAAGAGTTCCACAGTCGGTTCTTCTTGAAGGTACACCTCACAGAGAACTTGGAAATTATAGATATTGGATATGGAGTTGGGCCCGATATCTTGAGGGTGGAGTTTCAAAAAAATGGAGGACATCTCTAAAGAACTTTCAGCCGGGCGGTGAAAAGCCACGGTTCATATGGTCAGAAAAGACAATGACTTCACCATCTTTTGGATTGGGCCGTTCCTCGTCCGGGTCAGGTGCACGGTAAGACATGACATTCTTCGCTGGCAAAAATCCTATGGAGAAGAAGTCCTTCAAATTATCCTCAGTCACTGTTGAGGGAACCCAGTTGCAGACAGTTGGTGCTTTGGACGGCATGATGTTCAAAAGACGAACTGAAAAGAAAGCAGCATGCCGGTTCAATTCAATGATAATGACAAAATTAAGTGATGATGGTACAGGGGAGTAATGGCGGCTTAGGTAAGGGCTAATGTCATATAAGGAAAAGTAAGCCGGCGCAATAAGCTGCCATGACTACAGATATTTGAGAAAGCAGATTCAGCTAAGTGTTGAGACAAACAAGTTTCCTAATTGCTTGATATTATCCCAGATCAAATGGCTATTCAAAATGGAAAAAAATCTAGACCTAAAAGTTTAGCGCAGATGAGTTTGTGAGTCCTAATGAGGCCTTTACACTGGGAAAAGGGATCTACTAGTATCAAGAGTAGGCACAAAACAACTACCGCACAAGCATATATCTCTTTTTGGATCAAGAAGAGGCTGCATTGGAAGAACTACGAAGAAACAGCGATGAACTATGAAGAACATGCAGAAACCTAGAAAGCCCTAATGCAGATCTGAGGAGCAATAAGGAAAACGCTTACAGCCACAGATCTTCCACGGAGAGTCACCGCCATTCTCTGGACTGATTCCGGTCGATGCAGCGGCCAAAGTCGACGGAGGTGAGGTGCTCTCTGACGGCAGCGGAGCACGAGCAGCAGTGGGGGTTGCGAGAGGAAGAAGACGAAGAAGAGAGAAGAATGAGAAACACCGGGGCATGCCTATTTATAAGGGGATAAGCGAACAGGCGGGCGCGAACATCGAGGAAGACCTGAATAATAATTATCCAACTAAACGGACGCCTCGATTCTCGGAAGGCATTAAAGATGAAGATCCGTTGAGAGATGACGTCATAAGAAGTTTTTCGTGTTTTCAAGAGATGACGTCATGGCGGGTTGCAAAAATTTCTGCGAGGAGAGGAAGATGGATTTCGTCTAAGTATTGAAGATTGACAAAGAACAAAGTTCAAAGTCAACCTGGGGCCTAATGTTGGGAATATAGCTAATCAGTAAAGACCCGCCCAGGAGGGGCCGGGTCAGCCCCAATGGCGGGCTACAAAGGAAGCCCAGTAAACATTCAAGGCGATAGTTTATTAAGGCTTACAGAAGGCCTAAGCCCAGAGACGACTTAAAGGCCCAATATTGTAAACCGCCATATGTAAGGAAAGACTTGTAAAGAAAGGCATATAAAATAAGTCACCGAGCCGGACACGCTTTATGAGCCGGCCGGGACTCCGTAGACCACGAGGCGTCAACCCATGTATATAAGGGGACGGCCCGGTGGTGGCTTAGGGCAAGAAATAAGAGATTGATAACCAAGCCGACGGATTAGCCTCTTGGTGATCGAAACCCCAGAAATTACAAACACAACTAGACGTAGGCTTTTACCTTCATCGTAAGGGGCCGAACTAGTATAAAACCTCTCGTGTCCCTTGTCCCGATTAACCCCTTTAAGCTTCCTAGTTGCGATGGCCCTACGACTAAGTCCTTTTGCTAGGACATATGCCGTGACAATTCCACGACACTTTCCATCCACGAAATCGCCCGGATTCGATGATTTTCACCTCATCTACTTCGTACACATGTTGTTCTTCCCATGCCCGAAAATCGCCCAGGCACCGGACATCCGACCCCTTCCGGACGTCCAAGGACCGGACGATCGGCCCAACTCGGACGACCGACGATCCCTATAGAAACTGAATTTTTTTTCAGTTTAGTCACCACCACCGCCCCACATTTCCGCATACGCACTCCTACCACCTATACACCATCACCACTTCCACATACCACCACCATTGATTACCCATTTCACACTCCGACACGTGTTGCCACATCGAGCTTTTAGAATTTGAGTTGCGGTTCCGTATCCTTTTGTGTTTCGGCTATCTAGGTACGGTTCGACATCAACATCACGGTCGCTCATCTTCGCCACGGAAGCGTCATCAACAACGACCACCTCGACTACATATTGGTATTCGTGCCACCATTTTGACACCATATCATACGCAAGAAATGGTAACCTCGTCTTGGTATTGGACATATCATTCTTGCCATTACATTGATAGCCATCATAGCCTTACTCCTTTGTGTCGCTTACCCATGGAGGCTAGCTTTTGAGTATTGTCGGCAACGAGACTTGTGCACATTAGTGATCATACTTCACATAGCATACATATATAATTGTTGCATATCTTGGTATCATCTCTTGTGTCACAAGGTAGTCATCGCATACACAATTGCTATCTTGGTTCGTGAAGCATTGCATGAGAAAAGAGCTCAAACATCAAAGAGCTAAACAAGCTTTTAAGCAAAAGGGAAAGATAAGCAAAGAGCTTTTAAGCAAGAACCATAGCATCAGACAACATTAATATTGTCATATTAGATCATCTTGGATCATATCATAGAAACACCTTGCATAGAGCATACTTGGGATAGAAGTCGTTGCATTTTTTCTTAGTAGGTTGTGCACAAGTCTTGCATCCGCCTATTGTGCAATCGTGCTAGCATCTCTCTAGTGTTGTGTAACAAGAGCATTTTTGTGGATTCCACATTTTGGCTCACCCTTGGTTGCATGACCCCACTTATCTTTTTGCGTGTGTGTTTCTGTGTACATTATATTGCTTGGTCTACTTGTTACATTGCAATCTTGCTCTTTTCCAACATTATTGAAGCTCACTTACAATTGCATCAAATTTTGTGCCACCATCCTAACCAAGCTCCACCATAAGCTTTTACTTGTGTAGGTGTGAGAAACCGACAAGAATTGGTACCAATTGTGCTATTTCCTTGTCCACATTGGAGTGATCATTGATCCACTTTCAACTTCGGTCAAGGTACATTTGGTATTCGTTCTTCTCTTTCTACCACTCACATTTTTCTCTTGGAATGATGGATAGGCCAAGTACTTCTACCAACCCACTCTTCATTGAGCACGACGACGACATGAACTCCTACGTCACTAAGAGCCACCTCTTTGGTGCACAACGTGCTTTGCATCAAGAGCAACGAGCAATGAGTGAATGCATTGACGACCTCGCCGCCGACTTGCGACTCTCCGAGCAACGTACAAGGGACTACTTCGACCACAAGCTCGAAGATCACAAGCAAGATAATGACGCAAGGATGGACAAGATTCACGCTTTGTTGCTCAACCGCTCTTCTTCCACTTCGTCTTCATCAAAAAGGAGCCGCTCAAGTTGACAATCCGACTTCACCCTCTCTCGCTCAAGTACACCGACATCGAACACTCTTCAACGTGCCACGCGTAATGATCGTCAAGCAAGCCTCAATCCTCTACGAGACACCAACTCTCAAGAGCACCGACAACGTCAAACCCAAGAGGCTTTTGCTCTAGCACGAGAATGGCAACGACAATGCCAACATGAAGAGGAAGAGATCGCGCGTCTACACCAATATGCACAAGATGCCGAGGCACAACGCCAAGAACAACAACTCCGTGAAGCTCAAGCAATTACGACGCAACGTTCCCTTCAAGATTCAAGTCACGCCGTCGCCACATGCAACCGCCATCGGCGTGAACAAGAGGAAGCACTTCGCGAAGAAGTTCAAGAGAGGATTTACCAATCACGTGTACATCGTCAAGTTCCTCAAGTTCGTCCTCAAGGTCGACAAGCCCCTCCACAAGCTCCTCAAGAACCCCAAGGACATCAAGTTCACCAAGAGCATGAAGACATTGGGAATCCTCCATGACAAGACCAACATGAGGTCAACAACCCTCCTCGCCAAGAGCAACACGAGTTGGACAATCATCAACAACATGAGTGTCATCATCCCCGACCCCAACACAATGAAAGAGGAATGCTACGGCAAGCTCAAGTTCAGCATGCCCAAGTTCAACAGAAGCAACGATCCTGAAGAGTACCTTTCATGGGCATTGAAGGTCAACAAAATATTCCGTTTGCACAACTATGAAGAAGAGAAGAAGATCGCGATGGCATCCCTTAAGTTCCAAGACTATGTCCTCATTTGGTGGGAACAAGTTATCGAGCACCAAGAAGAAAGAGGTGAACCACCCATCACTACTTGGGCGCAAATGAAGGATGTCATGCGAGCACGCTTTGTGCCTACCTACTACAACCGCGACCTCTTCAAGAAACTTCAACTACTCAAGCAAGGAACCAAGAGCGTTGAAGAGTACTACAAGGATATGGAGATTGCGATGATAAGAGCCAATGTCAGGGAAGATGATGAGCAAACTATGGCACGTTTCTTGAATGGACTCAACCATCCTATCAAGAAGATCGCCGACTTCCAACCATACTCGACCCTCATCGAGCTAGTGCATCAAGCTACCAAAGCGGAACATAAAGTGAAAGACGATTACACGTATGCCAAGTTCTCATCCAAGTCATATGGCTTCTCCAACACCCAAGTTTCAACGACTCCAACACCGTCTACCAAGCCTTCTACAAGCAACGTCGACAAGTCAAGTCACAAGAAAGCTTCATCTACTCCAAGTCATCCTCCTACAATGAATAACTTCAGAGCTTCATCATCATCTACTCCAACCGATGAGACCGTCAAGATGATTTCCTTCAAATGCTTCACATGCGGAGGCCGAGGCCACAAGTCCTATGAATGCACCAACAAGCGGACCATGATCCTCAACGACGACGGCACTTAAGACTCAATGAGTGAAGGATAAATGGACGCCATCGAGCAAGACGCCATGCACCGGCAAGTGAACGATGCCGAGGAACAAGTCTTTTGCGATGAAGATTCAAGTCCCGTTCTTGTTGTCTCCAAGGTCTTGGCTCTCCAACATCACCAAGGCGAAGACCAAAGATGCCACATATTCCACACCAAGGCCAACATCAATGGAAGATCCGCCAAGGTCATCATCGATGGAGGGAGTTGTCAGAATCTCACAAGTGAAGAACTTTGCTCCAAGCTCCAATTGCCCAAGACGAAGCACCCACATCCCTACAAAGTACAATGGCTTAGCGACTCCGGCACTCTCCAAGTCGAGCATCGAGTACAAGTCTCCTTCAAAATTGGCGCCTACGAAGACACCTTAGAGTGTGACGTCGTTCCAATGACCGTTTGCCACCTTCTCCCTGGATGCCCATGGCAATTTGATAGAGGAGTCATCCACAACGGTCGAACGAACCACTACGTACTTCGTCGCATGTCTCCAAGCCAAGTGGTCGCCGACAAGCAAGACCCCCATCGTGGAGAGCATAGTGAGAGAGCGAGCCACCAAAAAGAGAGTGAGTGCCACAAGCCAAAACCGAGCGCCTCCACGATGAGCGAAAAGAAGAACTTAGTCCTATTTGTCACCAAAAGTGAGATAAGAGGAGTTTGTGAGAACCCATCTAGTGTGATACACTATGTCCTTTTGTCTAAGGACAATGAAACACAAGCTAACACCTCTCACACTCTACCTTTAGTGTTATCTTCTCTTTTGTTGGAATTTCACGATGTTTTCCCCGACAAGCTACCTCCGGGACTACCTCCACTACGAGGCATCGAGCACTGCATCGACCTCATCCTCGGAGCACCTCTTCCGAACAAAGCTCCCTACCGCGTCAACCCCGAAGAAACCAAAGAAATACAAAGGCATGTAAAGCATCTCATAGATCATGGACATGTGCGTGAAAGTTTGAGCCCTTGTGCCGTCCCGGTCATTCTTGTGCCAAAAAGAGACGGTAGCTTTCGCATGTGATCTAATTGTAGACCTATCAATTCTATCACCGTTCATTATAGGTATCCCAATCCACGCCTTGACAATATTCTTGATGAACTTAGTGGTGCCACTATATTTTCCAAAATTGATCTTAAGAGTGGTTACTATCAAATCCGCATACAAGAGGGTGATGAATGGAAAACCGCTTTCAAAACCAAGTTTGGCTTGTATTAGTGGTTAGTCATGCCTATGGGTCTATCAGAAGCACCGGGTACTTTTATGCGTCTTATGAATCATGTTTTTCGCCCTTACATTGGTGTGTTTGTTGTGGTCTACTTCGATGATATCCTTATTTTTAGCAAGTCTCTCAAAAAGCATGTCACCCATGTCCGAACCGTTTTACAAACTCTTCAAAAAGAGCATCTCTATGCTAATATGGAGAAATGCCTTTTTGGCATTGACAAGCTCGTTTTCTTGGGTTTTGTTGTATCTTCTAAGGGTGTTCATGTAGATGAGTCCAAGATCAATGCTATTAAGACTTGGCCCCAACCAGCCAACTTGCAAAAAGTGCGTAGCTTTCTTGGCCTTGCGGGTTTCTATCGTCACTTTGTGAAAGATCTTAGCACCATTGCTTCTCCTTTGCATGCTTTGATCAAGAAGAATGCGCCTTTTGTTTGGGGACCATCCCAAGATACCGCTTTCAATGAGCTTAAGAATTTTCTTACTCATGCTCCCTTGCTTGCATTACCCAACTTTGACAAACCCTTTGAGATTCATTGCGATGCTAGTGGTAATGGCATAGGAGGTGTGTTAAAGGAAGAGAAGCGCCGCATAACTTACTTTAGTGAGAAACTCTCCGGCGCGCAACTCAATAATCCCATCTATGACAAAGAGCTATATGCTTTAGTCCGTGTTTTGCATGAATGGGAACACTATCTTCGCTCTCATGAATTCATTATTCATACTGATCATGAAACGCTCAAGTATCTTAAGGGCCAAATGATGACCCACAAGTATAGGGGATCTGTCGTAGTCCTTTCGATAAGTAAGAGTGTCGATCCCAACGAGGAGCAAAAGGAAATGATAAGCGGTTTTCAGCAAGGTATTTTCTGCAAGCACTGAAATTATAGGTAACAGATAGTTTTGTGATAAGATAATTTGTAACGAGCAACAAGTAACAAAAGTAAATATAGTGTAGCAAGGTGGCCCAATCCTTTTTGTAGCAAAGGACAAGCCTGGACAAACTCTTATATAGAGAAAAGCGCTCCCGGGGACACATGGGAATTATCGTCAAGCTAGGTTTCATCGCGATCATATGATTCGTGTTCGGTACTTTGATAATCTGATATGTGGGTGGACCGGTGCTTGGGTGTTGTCCTTACTTGGACAAGCATCCCAATTATGATTAACCTCTATTGCAAGCATCCGCAACTACAAAAAAAGTATTAAGGTAAACCTAACCATAACATGAAACATATGGATCCAAATCAGCCCCTTACGAAGCAACGCATAAACTAGGGTTTAAGCTTCTGTCACTCTAGCAACCCATCATCTACTTATTACTTCCCAATGCCTTCCTCTAGGCCCAAATAATGGTGAAGTGTCATGTAGTCGACGTTCACATAACACCACTAGAGGAGAGACAACATACATCTCATCAAAATATCGAACGAATACCAAATTTACATGACTACTAATAGCAAGACTTCTCCCATGTCCTCAGGAACAAACGTAACTACTCACAAAGCATATTCATGTTCATAATAAGAGGGGTATTAATATGTTATGCATATAGGATCTGAACATATGATCTTACACCAAATAAACCAACTAGCATCAACTACAAGGATTAATCAACACTACTAGCAACCCACAGGTACCAATCCCAGATTTAGAGACAAGAATTGGATACAAGAGATGAACTAGGGTTTGAGAGGAGATGGTGCTGGTGAAGATGTTGATGGAGATTGACCCCCTCCCGATGAGAGGATCGTTGGTGATGACAATGGCGATGATTTCCCCCTCCCGGAGGGACGTTTCCCCGGCTGAATAGCTCCGCTAGAGCCCTAGATTGGTTCGCCAAGGTTCCGCCTCGTGGCAGTGGAGTCTCGTCCTGAAAGCTTGCTTATGATTTTTCCTCAACGAAAGACTCCATATAGCAGAAGATGGGCATCGGAGGGCCACTAGGGGGCCCACGAGGCAGGGGGTGCGCCCAGGGGGGTAGGGCGCGCCCCCACCCTCGTGGGCAGGGTGTGGGCCCCCTGTGGAACTTCTTGTGCTCAGTATTTTTTATATATTCTAAAAATGACTTCTGTGAAGTTTCAAGACTTTTGGAGCTATGCAGAATAGGTCTCTAATATTTGCTCCTTTTCCAGCCCAGAATCCCAGCTGCCTGCATTCTCCCTCTTTATGTAAACCTTGTAAAATAAGAGAGAATAGGCATAAGTATTGTGACATAATGTGTAATAACAGCCCATAATGCAATAAATATTGATATAAAAGCATGATGAAAAATGGACGTATCACCAAACCAAGTTGAACAAACGTCATGCTAAATGGAGTGAATTTATTGAGTCTTTTCCTTATGTCATCAAGTACATTAAAGGTAAGGAAAACATTGTGGAGGATGCCCTTCCCCGCATATGCATGCTTGTTACTCAACTTGAATTCGATGTCATTGGCTTTGAGCATATAAAAGACTTCTATGAGCATGGTCCTACTTTTGCTACTCCTTATGCCAAGTGTTTGACACACACCTCTTGGTAACGCTATTACATCAAAGATGGATATCTCATGAGAGCTAACAAGCTTTGCATCCCCAAATCTTCTCTTCGTTTGTTGCTTTTGCAGGAATCTCATGGAGGAGGCTTAATGGGACATTTTGGACGCGACAAGACTTTCGCCACACTCTCCAAGAACTACTATTGGCCCAAGATGTTTCGCGACGTCAACCGCTTCACCAACCGATGCTCTACATGTCGCAAAGCTAAGTATAAAGCTGAATCCCATGGCCTTTACATGCCTCTCCCAATTCCATATCAACCATGGGAAGACATTAGCATGGATTTCGTACTTGGATTGCCTAGGACTAGAAATGGAAAGGATTCAATATTTGTCGTTGTGGACCGTTTCTCTAAGATGGCACATTTCATTCCTTGCAACAAGATAGACGATGCTTCACATGTTGCTAATCTGTTTTGTAGGGAAATATTGCGTCTACATGGTGTGCCAAAGACGATCGTCTCGGACCGCGATGTCAAGTTCCTTAGCTACTTTTGGAAGACCCTATGCGCCAAGCTCGGAATCAAGCTACTCTTCTCCATGGCGTATCATCCACAAACCGACGGCCAAACGGAGGTGACCAACCGCACAATCTCGGCTCTACTTTGAGTACTCATCAAGAAGAACATCAAGGAATGGGAGGAGTGCCTACCTATCGCCGAGTTCGCCTACAACCAAGCAAGACACTCAACAACCGGCAAGTCCCCCTTCGAGGTCGTCTACGGATTCAACCCATTGTCACCATTGGACATCCTCCCTCTACCACTACAAGAGCGCATCAATTTGGACGCAAGTGCTCGTGTCAATCATCTCAAGAAGGTGCATGAAGATATGAGGCAAACCATCGAGCGCCAAGTACAACGCCTTGCGACCAAGCTCAACTTCAACAAGCAACCTATGGTATTTAACATTGGAGATCTTGTGTGGCTACACCTTCGCATGGACCGCTTTCCCCAAGAACGCAAGTCCAAACTTCGACCACGAGCGGATGGACCCTTCAAGGTGCTTGCACACTACAATGACAACGCTTACAAGATCGACCTCCCGCGCGACAAATACAACGTGAGCGATATCTTCAATGTCAAGGACCTCTCGCCCTTCCATGGTGATGAAGAATTCGATCTGAGGACGGATCTTCCCCAAGGGAGGGAGATTATGCGGAGCATCCCAAGGTCATCCCCATGGACCTACCATCGCCTCACCAAGTGCCTAGCAGACCCATGACACGAGCAGGTGCAAGAGCTCTCGAAACCGAGGTGACATCTCTCCTCTTACACTTCCACTTCGATACACATGAGACATGGCTACTACCTCAAATAGAGACATTGTGCATACTCAGGTATCTTGGAGTTGGCCATGAAGAAGCTAAGGAGCAAGGAGAAGGAGAAAAGGAAGATGGACGTGAAGACGGAGAAGAAGAAGAACTGCTCGAAGTCCCAGGCTCTGGATGACCGACGACCCCCGGACGTCCGACAACCTCCAGGCTCCGGACGTCCGCCCCCCGTCGAACGACCGACGCTTCCACACCCGAGCCAAAAACCATGGATTTCTGACACCCCACGGATGACCGACGCCCGTACGTCCGACCCCGACCGTATGTCTGACCAAAGACCACTTGAGACGAATTTACGGACGTCCGACAGGTACCGGGTGTTCGAACCCTCGCGAGCCTCCGGACGACCGGTGACTCCCGTACGTCCGACACCTGTGCGCTGCCATGTGACGGGCCGCAGCCCATGTACCCCTCGACTTCGCCCCCTTTTGCACTAATACTATATATAGACTTCTATTCCTCCTAGTTAGGGTTAGCAAAGGATTAGCTCATATATCGTGTGAGAGCTTTGCTCATCCACTTGGTCTGAGAACTGAATGCGGTTGCCTCCACTGCTCCAGAGTTCATGCATTGGTCTGAGAAGCCCATCAGTTGGAGCCGGGCCAACCATCCAGAAGTGATGCCCTCTCCAGGTTCATATGCCCTTGTATTGGATGCCACCCTTGCCATGGAGAGGCGAGCTGCCTGTTTTTCCTGGATCTTGATAGATGGCGGCAACATCATCAACATCCTTTACCGGGACACCATGGAGAAGTTGAAGATCAAAGAGAAGCAGCTACTGCCCAGTCGGACTGTATATCATGGCATTGTGCCTGGCTTGTCCTGCTCACCAATCGGCAAGATCAAGATAGACGTCCTCTTCGGAGACAAGGATCATATCCGCCATGAAGCCATTTGGTTTGAGGTGGTTGACCTGGAGAGCCCGTACCATGTGCTCCTAGGCCGACCAGCTCTAGCCAAATTCATGGCGGTGCCTCATTATGCCTACCTCAAGATGAAGATGCCAGGAACTAAGGGCATTATCACAATCAATGGAGACTATGAAAAGTTGGCCGCCTGCGCTGTAGCCAGCAGCTAGCTGGCCGAGTCCCTCATGATTGCGGCGGAGAAAAAGCTCCTGGACTGGGTGGTGGCCATGGCCGGCAAGCATCCGGACATGTCCCCAGAAGCCAAAGAGTCAGAGACCCAGGGCTCCTTCAAGCCAGCGAAAGAAACAAAGAAGATTCCTTTGGACCCTGAGCACCCGGAGAGGTACTGAGGGAGTCCTGGATTAGGGGGTGTTCGGATAGCCGAACTATACCTTCAAGCCGGACTCCTGGACTATGAAGATACAAGATTGAAGACTCCGTCCCGTGTCCGGAAGGGACTTTCCTTGGCGTGGAAGGCAAGCTTGGCGATACAGATGTTCAGATCTCCTACCATTGTAACCGACTCTATGTAACCCTAACCCTATCCGGTGTCTATATAAACCGGAGGGTTTTAGTCCGTAGGACAACATACACATCAACAATCATACCATAGGCTAGCTTATAGGGTTTGGCCTCTCTAATCTCGTGGTAGATCAACTCTTGTAATACCCATACCATCAATATTAATCAAGCAGGACGGAGGGTTTTACCTCCATCGAGAGGGCCCGAACCTGGGTAAAACTTCGTGTCCCCTGCCTCCTGTTACCATCCGGCCTAGACGCACAGTTCGGGACCCCCTACCCGAGATCCGCCAGTTTTGACACCGACATTGGTGCTTTCATTGAGAGTTCCTCTGTGTCGTCGCCATCAGGAAGGATGCCTCGCCCCATCTTTAAAGACGGCATCATTGCTAAGGGATCTTTGGCTGTCGGCCAAACCCTCCGGCTAGGTGGTTTTCTTATGACCACCTATTCGGCTTCTACACCGACGATGACCTCTCGAGCCATCGAAAACAATCTTCATGTCAACTCGGAACTTGCCGAGCAGTTAGATCCAATAGAGCTTTCCTCCATAAACGAGCTCTTGGATCGCTTCGCCACCCTGGGAGTCGCTACGGATTACGACCAGATTGGGCCTAAAACCGATCTGAGAAAGATTAACTCTCCCCAAGCCACCCACCACGTTGCCGTGGTAGAGGGACAGTGCGGCGACCCTTCATCTATCCTAAGGACTCGCTACGTCCGGATTCCCGATCCCTCCAAGACGGATGTCCGCGGAGGGAAGGATATCACTCAAGACCTTAACCTAGAATCAGGCGACGGACTGGATTCATTGGACGACATCCAGGAATCCAAATTTTCGATTTTGGAAATTCCTCGGCCTCTGAGCCTCAGAAGGGGTAAGGCTTCGGATTTAATTCCACCCACCCACCCGAACATTAGCGATCTATCCCAAATCAGGCAAGAGCCCAATGAAACAGTACATCATTACTGGGCCAGATTCCTCTTGGTTATGCGCAGGATAAAGGGCTGCCACGAGGAAGACGCAATTCTATCCTTCTGCAGTAATTGCACGGACAAGGGAATACTCAACGCCATAAGTCACCGTGATATTACACGCTTCGCTGACTTAGCATCCATAGTACGAAAGTACTGTGCGATGGAAAGCGCCCGGAAAACCGAAACAAAATTTTGGGACAATCTGGCCCTTAATGCAAGCCCAGTCCGAAACAAGAGGGTGCATCATCGCCAGACACCCGGGCCAAACACCAAAAAGCAAAAACCCTCTATAGGGCATGGAACCGTACTGGAAGGATGGCTTAATGGACCCTGTAAAATTCATAGCACAGAGGACGCCACACCAACTCACATCCTTAGAGCATGTTGGATACTCCGGCAGGTGGCCAAGATCGGCGAGAACCTCCTAATCACGGAGACCATAGAAAGCCACCCCAGAGACTCCAATACGGTACTAACAGTCTTAGAGACCTTCGCATCAAATAATATGCGAAAAAGGACACTCCGCAGCCTTGCCGAAGTCTACCAAGTAGCAACAGTAAACCCGTGGAGTGACACGGCCATTACCTTCAACGCTAGTGATGAACCTAAATTCCGAACAGCCCGAGCACCAGTCGCATTGGTCCTCAGTCCAATAGTGGACGGCTTTCGTCTCACCAAGGTACTCATGGACGGCGGCAGCGGATTGAACCTCATCTATGAGGAAACCCTCCAAAAAATGGATATAGACTGGAACCGCATCACGCGAAGCAGCACAACCTTTAGAGGAATAATCCCCAGTCGGGAAGCGCGCTGTACAGGAAAAATCACACTGGATGTGGTGTTCGGCACGCCGGACAATTACAGGTCCGAAGAAGTCACGTTCCACGTGGCCCCGTTCAGCAGTGGTTATCACGCTTTGCTAGGGCGGGAAGCATTCACAATCTTGCAAGCAATACCCCATTACGGGTACATGAAGCTCAAGATGCCCGGGCCTAACGGGATCATCACTCTCGCTAGTGATCCGGATGTAGCACTCCGCGCCGAAAACAAGATAGCCGCACTGGCCCTCGAGGCACTATCCGAAGCCCTAGCAGCCAAGGAACTGACTGCGCTGCGCTCTACCGTGAATAGGGACGACGTGGTACTCGACAAAAGATCCAAGTCCACCTCCTTTAAACCAGCGGACGAAATAGTCAAATTCCAAGTCCATCCAACGGACCCCAACAAAACAGCTTCCATCGGGGCACAGTTAAACCCTGATGTCGACACCGCATTGCGAGAGTTCCTATGGGAGAACTGGGACATTTTCGCCTGGCATCCTTCAGACATGCCAGGAATCCCACGCAGGCTGGCCGAGCACAGCTTAAATATCCAAACAAGATTCAAACCTGTCAAACAGGCTCTTCGGCGTTTTTCCGAACCTAAGAGACAGGCTATGGGAGAGGATCTAGCAAAGCTATTGGAAGCCGGATTCATCAGAGATATAAAACATCCGGACTGGCTAGCAAACCTGGTGATGGTACCGAAGAAGGACAAATCCTGGCGCCTGTGTGTCGATTTTAAAGACCTCAACAAGGCTTGCCTAAAGGATCCCTTCCCTCTCCCCCGCATCGATCAAATTATCGATGCCACCGCAGGACACGATTCGTTGTGTTTCCTCGACGCATATTCTAGCTACCATCAAATCAAGATGGCAGAATGAGACCAAGCCGCAACGGCATTTATCACACCGTACGGGCCATTCTGCTTCAACACGATGCCCTTCGGGCTCAAAAACACCGGTGCAACATATCAGCGCATGATTTAGACATGTCTGGCAAGCCAGATCGGTAAAACAGTGGAGGCATACGTAGATGATGTGGTCGTCAAAACAAGACATGTTGACTAGTAGACGACTTGAGGCTCACATTCGATAATCTCTGAACATACGACATCAAGCTCAACCCGGAAAAATGCGTTTTCGGCGTCCCAGCCGGAAAGCTCTTGGGCTTCATTGTATCCAGTAGAGGAATTGAAGCAAATCCAGCCAAGATCTGAGCTCTGTCGCAATTGGATATCCCAAAGGACCTCAAACAAATACAAAAGTTAACCGGATGTGTGGCGGCTCTAAGCCGCTTTATCTCCCGCCTGGGAGAAAAGGCCCTCCCCCTTTACCGCCTCCTTCAGCGCACCGAACACTTCAAATGGACGGACGCAGCCACGGCCGGACTCGACGAAATAAAAGCCATACTGGAAACAAACCCAGTCCTGGCCGCGCCAAACACCGGCGAACCAATGCTATTGTACATCGCAGCAACACATCAGGTTGTAAGCGCAGTGCTCGTCGTCGAACGAGAAGCGAACAGACACAAATTCCCCCTTCAAAGGCGTGTCTATTATGTGTCCACTGTCCTCACTCCCTGCAAATCACGACACCCGCATTATCAAAAGATTGCATACGCGGTATTCATGGCATCCCGGAAGCTACGACACTACTTCCAAGAGTGTTCAATAATAGTAGCCTCGGAAGTACCACTTAATGACATTATTAACAACTATGACGCAACGGGCCGGATCGCGAAATGGGCCATCGAGCTCCTCCCGTTCGACATAACTTATAAGCCACGACGAGCCATCAAGTCACAAGTTTTGGCCGATTTCGTCGCAGAATGGACGGAGGCCGAACTCCCTAAAGAGTACGGCACATATTCAAATTGGATCATGCATTTCGATGGCTCCAAGATGTTGGCCGGACTGGGGGCTGGTGTCGTTTTGACGTCCCCCACAGGAGACACAGTTCAATACGTACTACAGATTATGTACACAGACTCCAACAATGCAGCCGAATACGAGGCCCTTTTACATGGTCTCCGGATGGCAGTATCCATGGGCATTCAACGCCTAGAGGTGCGCGGGGACTCGAACCTCGCAATATCCCAAATAAATGGAGACTTCGACGCCAAAGATCCAAAGATGGCAGCTTACCGTAATGCCGTCCTAAAAATGTCAGCTCGGTTCGAAGGGCTTGAATTTCACCACATAGCCCGGGAAAATAATCAGGCGGCAGATGTCCTGGCACGCATCGGCGCAAAACGCGATGTAGTCCCCCCAACATCTTCTTGGAAAGGCTGTTCAAGCCATCCGTAGTATGGGAAGGGGAGCCGCACAACAATAGCCTGGACCCAACCGCACTGCCCGACATCGAACATTCTGACACAATCGGCGGCTCTGCCAATGAAATAACACCCTCAGCCCACGTAATAATGGCCGTCATCGCCCCGTGGACAGAACCATTCCTCGCCTACCTTACTAGGCAGGAACTCCCCGAGGACCAAAATGAGGCATGCTGCATAGTGCGGCGATCCAAAGCCTACAAAGTCCATGAAGGAGAGCTTTATAAGAAAAGCACTACCAGAGTCCTTCAAAGGTGCATCTCTGAAGAGGAAGGGCGGAACCTCCTGGCTGAAATTCATGCCGGACTCGGTGGTCATCACGCTGCAGCTCGGTCCCTTGTAAGCAAGGCCTTCCGTACAGGCTTTTATTGGCCGACGGCTCGGGCAGATGCCCAGGACTTAGTCCAAAAATGCACCGGTTGCCAGCTCTTTGCAAACCAAAGCCATATGCCACCTACTGCCCTCCAAACCATCCCCATCACTTGGCCTTTCGCGGTCTGGGGGCTTGACATGGTTGGACCGCTTAAAGGCGGAACCCACAAGCACAAATACTTACTGGTCATGGTGGATAAGTTCACCAAATGGATAGAAGCCAAGCCTGTTAAGACGGCCGAATTCGGACCTGTGATAGACTTTATATCCGGGGTTGTACACCGTTACGGCGTGCCCCATAGCATCATCACTGATAACGGCACGAACTTGACGGCCGACGAGGTAAAACTCTGGTGCAAAAACATGGGCATCAAGCTCGATTATGCTTCCGTCTATCACCCACAAACCAACGGCCAGGTCAAACGTGCAAATGGTCTTATCATGAGCGGCATCAAACCCAGGTTAGTGCGGTCCCTCAAGGAATCTAACACGCACTAGGTAGAGGAGCTCGACTCCGTACTCTGGGGGCTGCAGACCACGCCGAATCGCACCACCGGATACACACCATTCTTCATGGTGTACGGCGCTGAGGCAGTTTTGCCTTGTGACATAATTCATGACTCACCTCGAGTGCGCATGTACGAAGAAAGAGAAGCCGAGCTCGATCGGCATGACAGTTTGGACGCATTAGAGGAGGAGCGTGACGTGGCAAAGGCCCGTTCCGCATTTTATCAACAGCAGGCTCGAAGATACCAAAGCAGAGAAGTACGGGCCAAAAATTACAACGTTGGCGAACTAGTTCTACGCCTGCCGGACAAGAAAAAGGACAAACTCAAGCCCAAGTGGGAAGGTCCCTTCATCATCGACCAAGTCCTGACTGGTGGTGCGTACCGCCTGCGAAGTGCATCGAATAACCGACTCGAGCCGAACCCATGGAACGCCGCCCGCCTCCGAAGATTCTATGCCTAGCGCCGGATCCCGTGTTCGTCTCCTTACTCTGTCCATTTTTTATATATACCTTCTGTCTTACATTTCTCTCCTTCTCTCTCTCTTCCCCTCTTATAGCCTTTAGAGGCTCACAAAGTGACGCGCTATCTGCGCTCAGCAAACCTAGGGGCTTCTTTCGACAGAAGCTTACTTCTACGGGCTTCACGCCCAACACATGTGTCAAACTTCCGCATGTACCTTTTATTCACCACTATATGCATCGATATGACTTAAGTTTTGGCCAAGCTGGGTTGCCTGGCTCCTGTGCTTACCCCTACGTTCCCGATTGCTCGGCTAGGCGGTAAAGGGAGCACCTCTGCGATTGTTACTGCCGGGTCAGCCGGACATGTACCTCAGACTGGGTGAAGCCGAAAGCTAGCGTTCTTAAGGGAATATTCGATCGGTGAGCTAAAGACGATCTTTTTTATTTTTTCCACGTGCCCCCAGATGTTTTTTCTGTGCTTCTCTTCGCAGCATGGACATGCACTTTAGGGCATGCCTCCCAGGGAAAGGAACCCCTAACGGAACTATTCTCCCTGGAAGATGTTTCTTACTAACCATGTAATATAACATAACTAGTCGGGCACTGGTCTGTTCACGCCACAATGACCCCTACGCCTGGTCTCCATGCATTCCTCGGTTCCTATATAACCGCATGGGAATTCGGACACACTCCGGACCATCAGGTCCTGAGGCTGAAGCGAAAAGGTCGGCCATGAAAAATGATCTACAATCCGGCTAGAAGGCATTATAAATGTCAATTAAAATTACATAGTCATTTTGACTGACTGTACTCCTCTTCAATACCATCTAACAGGCTGTCCAATTTATAGTCCTGCTGGGAATACTTTGCGGCCAACTCTACTTGGCCGTATACTAAGCTCACAGGGATCTCCTTCCCATCGGGCCCTACAGGACCAACCTCGGCCATATGGTTGGGGTCGGCCTGTGAATATCGCGTCTTCACCATGGCCCAGGCCTCCGTAGCGCCTTGACGGCAGGCTGATATCTTCCACAATTGGAATCACCGCCGTGCTCCCCTCAGCTTCTCCGCAAGCTCTCCAAGACCTTCGGGTGTGGAGACGGATGGCCACAAGACTTGGGCGACGCCTCACATCGCCTGCCGAACTCGATCGAGCAATTGCAAGAGCTCGGGAAGAAGGTCACCCGTAGAACCGGGCATCTCCTCTACAGGACGACCTATTAACATACCTACGTATATTGCTCTGTTAATCAACGACACTGCCGAACTTTCTTTTAAAAGGTTTGTTCAAGCACTTACTAAATATGCCGCGCCGAAGCCGCTGATTCTCCTTCACGGAGTCTGACAGCTGGGCACGAACATCTTTTAGCTCGACGCCCAGCCGGGTGTTGGCATCTTGGAGAACGTTCTTATCCCCCATCACCTTTAACAACACCCTCTCACCAGCCTTTAGTTGGCGTTCGAGGTGTTGCCTTGCCGGATTCAATCCGGCGCCATCTGCGATTTTATTTGTCAGATTCGCACACAAGCCGTGCTTCACCACATACTTATCTTTCGAAATGAATATTACCAAAGGGGGTCTCCTTAGGCTCCCCTGCCGCGGCTAGTGCGGCCTCTAGTTGGACTTTGCACTCTTCCAGCTCCTGAGTCAGTAGGGAATTCTTTTCTGTAAGAACCTGCATTTCAAATGATCCTTAAACCAGTTATTCTAACTGTTTTCAGTCTCGAGGGCTACTGCTACATATATATTTATCAAAATTTTCCTACCCGTATGTCTTTTACATATTGCTCCGTGGCTCTGGCTAGACCATTTTGAGCGGCAAGGAGGTGTGCATCTCCCAAATTGAAGGCATCTAATGCCTCTTGGGAGAAGCAAGCGTCGCAAAGAATTGTCCGGCGACGCCTGTGGTTCGTGGCACTTTCCACCTGTGAGTTGGTGGCAGATACCCCGTCCGCATCTTCCGTCGGAGGAACGTCTGGCACACGCCTTGCGTTCGCTTCCGCCCCCGGACCAGGCCTTGGAGCCTGGCTTGTGGAGGCGTGATTAGCAGCCTCTCCAGATATAACCCGACGAGGTCTCTTCGTCCGGAAAAGGGCACGAGTGTCAAGTGTGCCTCGAAGGTATAACGACTGGGATAAAGGGGCGCGCCATACCTTTGCGTTGACGCCTCGGTCCGGACTGCACCTCTTTTCTGCCCATGGGGCCCTGCGGCCCCTGGTTGGTTTGTCGCTACAGGTTTGGCCTTCTGCCTTCGAAACCTCCCCTGCAAAGTTCAGTTGCAATCAGGAAATTAAACACGCGTGGACGAACCCCTGTCCGGGGTACAAGGACTTCGGTCTCAGGTACCTGGGGTGTTCAGATTAACCCTGGGTAATCGGCCGTAATGGCCACCAAGGCGCTGTCCTCACTCAATTGATAGAACACTCCATCAATCAACTCCACAGATATGTCCGGATCCTCCTGAGAGGCCGGGTCGAGAGACCGTCCAGAGTCCTCAGGTTGTGGAGGCGGGCTGCTTATGTCCTTTACGGCCCGGCACAGTTCCTGTGTTGAAGTCATCAGACTAAGTATTTAACAATGGGAACACTAAACGGATGAGCAAGTAAATGCGACCACTTACCCAGCTTGGGGGATTGTGCACAGAGAATCCACCCTGTGGGTTGACTCGGAGAAATTCCTCCTCTTCCCCCTTGTACAAAGTGGACAAGATCTTTAATAGAGCGGCAACTGAATCTGGCCCTTTACGGCCGTAGCGGGTGGCGTCGTCCTCCCCGTTGAAATCCCACATGGGGTGGCTTCTGTACTGAAGCGGCTGCACCCCCCGCATGATGCATTCGGCCATAACTCCGATCATGGTTAGTCCGGAATGGGCCAACAATCTTATTCGGCCCATGAGATAAACGATGTCCCTCTCACTTTCCCTTTGAGGGCTCTGTGGACGCCAGCTTAGGCGCTTTTTTAAAGGATCACTATCGAACTCTGGGAGGCCGATCCGGACAGGATCCGGCAGCGGGACGTCTTCTATATAGAACCATTCCGAGGGCCAGTCTTCGGACGCCTTCTTTGGGGTTCTGGACAGATATCCGGTCCCGGCGATGCGCCATACTTCGGCTCCGCCCACTTGATACATTGACCCTTTCCTGGAACGGGGCACGAGGCAAAATAGCTCCTTCCATAGTCCGAAATGAGCTTCAATACCCAAGAACAGCTCGCAGAGGGCTACAAAGCCCGCGATATGCAATATTGAGGCAGGCATGAGATGATGTAGCTGGAGGCCGTAGAACTCCAACAACCCCCGGAGAAATGGGTGGATGGGAAATCCGAGCCCCCTTATTAAGTAAGGAACAAGGCACACCCGCTCTCCTTTAGATGGATTAGGGGCATTCTCTGCTTGCTCTCCGCTGTTGTAGACGGCGAGACCGGCTCGGACCGGGACCATATAGGCCGGGGGGAGAAATCCTTTGGTCTGAAGCGTCACTAGCTCGCTATGCGGAGTAGAACATCTCTGCCAATATCCAGGCTTAGGGCTAGAAGGACGAGAGGAGGAGTTGCGGCGGTTGGCCATGGTGGAATGGACTTTGTCGGATGCGCTCCGATGAACACTCGTGGAAGGGAGAAGGTGTGGATTGGATCTAAATCCCCGTCCCCTTAAAAAGGGCAACTCATTCACACGGCTAGGGGTGTGAACGTAAAAACACTCAGACTTTTCATATTCGTTTGACACGTGGAAAACGGCCATTATTGGGCGTAGAAGCCAAGGAGCGCAACATCTACAAGAAACCGGACTTTATTCGAACAGGTACACAAAATTTGGAGGAGAACCCGCCTTGCAATGCCGAAGACAATCTGCGCACCGGACTCATCGTCATTGAAGCCTGGTTCGGGGGCTACTGAGGGAGTCCTGGATTAGGGGGTGTTCGGATAGCCGAACTATACCTTCAAGCCGGACTCCTGAACTATGAAGATAGAAGATTGAATACTCCGTCCCATGTCCGGAAGGGACTTTCCTTGGCGTGGAAGGCAAGCTTGGCGACACGGATGTTCAGATCTCCTACCATTGTAACCGACTCTATGTAACCCTAACCCTATCCGTGTGTATATAAACCGGAGGGTTTTAGTCCGTAGGACAACATACACATCAACAATCATACCATAGGCTAGCTTCTAGGGTTTAGCCTCTCTGATCTCGTGGTAGATCAACTCTTGTAATACTCATACCATCAATATTAATCAAGCATAACGTAGGGTTTTACCTCCATCGAGAGGGCCCGAACCTGGGTAAAACTTCGCGTCCCCTGCCTCCTGTTACCATCCGGCCTAGACGCACAGTTCGGGACCCCCTACCCAAGATCCACCGGTTTTGACACCGACAGGTACGCTGTCATAGGCGCAAACCTTGACAGCCAATAAGAAAGCGAGCTCGTCGATTTCCTCTGTGAGAATCGGAACATCTTTGCATGGTCCCCCAAAGACATGCCAGGTGTTCCGACGGATTTCACCGAGCACAAGCTACATGTAAGAGCAGATGCCAAACTAGTCAGACAACCTCTCCGCCAACTATCGGAGGAGAAGAGGAGAATTGTTGGAGAAGAGATCACCCGCCTGTTGGCGACGGGCATCATCATGGAAGTTTTCTTCCTAGAATGGCTTGCCAACCCAGTCCTTGTGCTGAAGAAGAACAACAAGTGGCGCATGTGCATTGACTACACCAGTCTCAACAAAGCCTGCCCCAAGGATCCGTTTTCCCTGCCACTGATTGACCAAGTGATAGTCTCCACAGCCGGATGCGAGCTATTGAGTTTCTTGGATGTATACTTAGGTTATCACCAGATCAAGTTGAATCCGGCAGACCGCCTGAAGACCGCCTTCATCACACCATTCGGAGCCTTCTATTACTTGACGATGACGTTAGGCTTGAGGAATGCCGGTGCCAGAAGTGCCTCCTCAAGCAACTCGGCAGGAACGCCCACGTATATGTGGATGATATTGTGGTGAAGACGGAGAAGCGTGGAACCTTATTGGAAGACCTTAAGGAGACATTTGAAAATCTGCCCCGGTTTCAGATCAAGCTCAACCGACAGAAGTGCGTGTTTGGAGTACCAGCCGGCGAGCTCCTTGGCTTCCTGTTCTCAGAACGCAGCATTGAGTGTAACCCTGTTAAGATCAAAGCCATCGAGAGGATGGAAGTACCCACCCGACTGTGAGATGTTCAAAAATTCACCGGCTGCTTCGCGTCCATCAGCCACTTCTTCAGTCGGCTGGGCGAGAAGGCCCTTCCCCTGTATCAACTCCTGAAGAAAACCACTCATTTCGAGTGGAATGAAAAGGAACTCGTGAGGCGCAGTGTCACTGGTGTGTACCAGCGATGCGTAGAGCCAGAGAAGGGCCAGGCAATCCTCAAAGATATCCACCAGGGCGAGTGTGTCCACCACACGGCCTCAAGATCATTTGTTGCCAAAGCCTTTTGCCATGGTTTCTTCTGGCCACTGCTCTAGAAGATGCCAAAGACTTGGTCAAGAGATGTAAGGGATGTTAGAAGTTTAGTTCCAAAAAACATTTGCCGGCTTCTGCACTCAAGACCATTCCCCTTGCTTGGCCTTTTGCCGTCCGGGGACTGGACATGGTGGGACCATTCAGGACAGCACGCGGTGACATGACTCATCTGCTTGTAGCCGTGGACAAATTCACCAAGTGGATAGAAGCAAAGCCAATCAAGAAGTTGAATGGTCCGACTGCTGTGACTTTCATCGCAGACATCACCACCCGGTACGGCGTACCTCACAGCATCATCACCCACAACGGCACCAATTTTGACAAGGGCGCCTTGGCCCGTTTCTGTGTGACACAGGGCATCCGACTGGACTTAGCGTCCGTTGCCCACCCACAGTCAAATGGCCAAGTCGAGCGAGAAAACAGCCTCGTCTTGTCCGGAATCAATCCCCGGCTGGTCGAGCCTTTGGAACATTCGGCCGGCTGTTGGATCAACGAGCTGCCGGCCGGCATCTGGAGTCCGCGCACCACTCCGAACAAATCAACCGGCTTCACACGCTTCTTCCTCGTGTATGGCACCGAGGTGGTCATCCCACCTTTCATCGAGTTCGACTCGCCGCGCGTCACCATGTACACCGATGCGGAGGCAAAGGAAGCATGAGAAGACGGTGTCAATCTACTGGAAGAGGGCCGGTTGTTGGCACTCAGCCGGTCCGCCATCTACCAGCAGAGTCTACGCTGCTACCACAGCCGGAAGGTCAAGCCAAGAGCTTTCCAAGAGGGAGACCTTGTGCTCCGGCTGATCCAGCGAACAGCCGGCCAGCACAAGCTCTTAGCCCCTTGGGAAGGCCCTTTCATCATCAGCAAAGCCTTGGGCAATGACACCTACTACCTGATCAATGCCCAGAAGCCCAGGGCGCGCAAGAGGGATGACTCCGGCAAGGAAACACAGTGCCCATGGAATGCAAACCTCCTTCCAAGATTGTATAGTTGAATGCAGTATGTACCACACTATCTTTTGTATTAAGTATGAAGACTTCGGGTCCCTCGAGGAGCACTCGGGGACTACCCCTCTTTTATCTATATGATAAGTATTATGCCTACAAATGTGTTATTCCATTTTTTCCGCCTGAAACCGGGTTCGACCAGTCGGCCCGGGGGCTTGCCGCCTTGTACTATGTCGGTGTTTCCTGCAGTCGGACAAGTAATGTGCGAGCACCTAAGCCCTCTCTTACCACAAAGCACAGCTCGTAGAGCGGCTATACGCTTGGCTAGATTCAAAGGCAAGAAAATGGTGCTCACATGAGAAAAGGCTAAGGACCAAAACATTAACATAGCGCGAACCGGCCATTCACCTCACCGACCGGTTGCTAAGCAGCCGGCTGGCCGGCTTCTTACTGAGCTTGCAACGTTCCAATCGGTCAAAGTACTTGTCCTCCCACAATGGTGAAGTACTTGGCTAGGCTGCAGCCCGCAGAGCGGCTGTCTGACTTGCAAGTAGGTACCTAGGGAGGGTGGCAAAGGAAAAAACCGAGGAACAAAAAAGCAAGAAAAGTCGGAACTCGGCCAAAGCACATCATGTGCGGAAAATAATTTACATACCAAAAGGCCCTAGGCCAACATTCAATATAGTTTGAATACACCCCGTGGGTGGAATTGTGCAAATTTAACAAAAGTTTGTTGAGAAGACTACTAAGCAGGAAAAGCTACGATAAATTGGCGGCCTAGACCAAGGGAGCAGCTGGCGAGTCTGACAAGTTGGTGGAGTCGGGGGCGCCGGCTGGTGGAGTGGCCGGCTGGTGAGTCTCGGTTTGGCCGCTTTGAGTAGCACGAGGAGTTACGGCACGCGGCTCGGTACTGGAGGCACTGTTGAACTGAGGCTGTCTGTCCGCTCTGACCTCCGGCGCACCATCTTCATCATCCTCACCTTCCTCGTCTTCCCCCTCGTTGCTGGAGGCGATTTCTTCTGCCGAATCTTCGCCATAATCCAGGTTCGGGCCGTACCATTCTAGCGGCGCTTCAGCGCCATTCTCGTTCAGCTCAGGGACGAATTCGCCGGTGTTGGTGTACTCGGCGATCGCCGACGCGCGTATGGTGAGGTCGCGCTCCACCGCCACCAGCTCGACGCCGGCTTCCTGCTGAAACGTGGCCAACTAGGGTAGATCTAGCCCTGGATACCACGCCTTTGCGAACTCCAAGGCCCGCCACACTCCTGCTCGGGCCGCGGAGCCCTTCCACACCTCAAGACGGCCGGCGGCCACTTCCAACCAGTCGGCAGTCCGACTGGGGGTGCGTGGGGCTTGCCTGTCTGGCCAGAGGGCGGAGATCGCCTGAGCCCCAGCGCGCTGCAGCCGGCGGAGCATCCGGTGGGCTGGCTAGAGACGAGACTGAATGCTGAGGAGGTGCTCGCCAAGGGTCCGAGGGGCATCGGTGGCAATCTCCGTGCCACCCGCCTATCGTTCCTTGCGGCGAGCCTCAATAGCCTTGTTGACAGCAACGGAATGGCCGGGGAAGAAGTATGCACAAGCAAAACAATAAGTCAGGAGTCAGAAGCTACAAGCCGGCTCGCTCGACCGCGAATAGTCAAAAGAAGAGAAGAAATCTCACCATTGACTATGTCTTCAATTTGGCCATAACCAGCAATCAGTGCCGCCTCCGTCTCGGCCCAACCCGAGTGCTCGGTCTTGAACTCGGTCAGGAGACAGGCCTCGTTGTCCTCTGCCTGCTTCAGGGCCGCCTTGTGAAGTGTCACCTGGTCCACCAACTTCTTGATCAGGCGGTCGCGCTCATGGGCCGCCCTATTGCATTCGTCCTCCTTGGCGCGCAGTGCGGTGTTGGCTTCACCTAGTTGCTGCTGCAAGGCGGCGTTGGTCTCTGAAAGAACAAGAGAGGAAAGATATCAACAATCAAGAAAAAAGAGAAGTATTCGCCGGAAGATCCGGCCCAACTGCTCGGCAGTCGGCCCGCATCTCGGGGACTATAGCCCGCAGCTGCGCTGATGTGCCCCCGCAGAGAGAAGAAGATGGAGTGATTACTCCAGCTTTCCTCCAAGTCAGCGGTCTGTCGGTCCAGCTCCCGGACATGGGCGTTGAAGCTGGCCGCGCGGATGTTGTGGTAGTCCTGCAATGAGGCAACAGAAAGGGAAGTAAGTCAGAAGCTTAGGACCCACTATGAAGTTCCAGGCCGCCTGCTCAGCAGCCGGCCCAGAACTCGGGGACTACACACAGTGGGTGCACTGGCGCGCCCCAACCGAAGATTACAGGAAACAAAAACAAGAAGCAAGTCACATACCCGAACGGCAGTCTGTGTCTTCACAAACGCCTTCATTCATTGCGAGAGGGCGGCGTCTTCGGCTCTGGAATCGGCCTGGACGTCTTGTGCCGCCTCGATCAAGGTGCACGTTCCGCCTCCGCGCACCCACTCCGTCGGTGCAGTGCTGGTGGCTTCGGCCTCAGGAGCCGACGAGCTGGCACTCCCAATCTCCATCGGCCTCGGTGCCGATGCTACCTTCTCTGGATGGGGGCGCACTGGAGTGCGTGCTGTGGGAGCCAACCCCACCACCAGCTCGCCTCCGCCTGGCGGCACCAACGGGGCAGCCGGTTGGGCGCCCTGCGCGTCTACGGTCAGCAGTTGTGGAGGCGTCTCAATCTCTGTCAAGACGGCGTCACCGCCATCCCTCTCCATGGCCGTCTACTCATCGCCGGCTCCTCCAGCCGGCGCCGGGATCTCTGGTGCTGGCGGGGCAGAGCGCAGGGGGGGTGATGAGTTGGGGGGTCTGATGACGCACCGCCTCCGCTGCCCGCTTCTTCGCCGCGGCATCGGCTTGGGCCTTAGCCGCGGCGTCTGCGTCCGCTTACGCCGCCTTGGCCGCGGCCACCTTGTCGGCCTCCGCCTTCTTCGCGGCGGCTTCCTTCTCCTCCCGCACCTCCCGTGCGTTCCGTTCCCGTGCCTCGCAGAGGTCGGCGCCCGGGTCTATACGGCGCGTATTGGTGGAGACCTCCGCTGCCCTGATGATGGAGATTGAGCTCGACCACTCAAGCGAGAGTGGAGCCCTGCTCAAAAGAAAAAGTAAAAAGTAGATTCAGATGGAGTTTTCGAGATAAAAGAATAGAAGAAGACAAGAGAAAGGTTGAGGACTTACGCTGACACCGTCGAAGGCTGCTTGGGGGCTTTCTGGAACTTGGCCGCTTTCGCGGCGGCCTCGCGTCGCTTGGTCGCAGCGGCCGTGTTCTTAGCTGCGGCGGCTGAGTGCTTGGGCTTCTTGGGGTGGCTGCCGGAAAGCAGCGCGCCTCGGCGTTTAGGCCCACCGCCCGGTGCTGTTGGTGCGGCTGAGGAGCTTGGCCCCGCCTTGTGGGAAGGCAGCGGGCGGCGCGGCACCTCCTCCTGAAGGAAATATGCCCTAGAGGCAATAATAAAGTTATTATTTATTTCCTTATATCATGATAAATGTTTATTATTCATGCTAGAATTGTATTAACCGGAAACATAATACATGTGTGAATACATAGACAAACAGAGTGTCACTAGTATGCCTCTACTTGACTAGCTCGTTAATCGAAGATGGTTATGTTTCCTAACCACAAACAAAAGAGTTGTTATTTAATTAACGGGATCACATCATTAGGAGAATGATGTGACTGACATGACCCATTCCATTAGCTTAGCACCCGATCGTTTAGTATGTTGCTATTGCTTTCTTCATGACTTATACATGTTCCTATGACTATGAGATTATGCAACTCCCGTTTGCCGGAGGAACACTTTGTGTGCTACCAAACGTCACAACGTAACTGGGTGATTATAAAGGAGCTCTACAGGTGTCTCCAAAGGTACATGTTGGGTTGGCGTATTTCGAGATTAGGATTTGTCACTCCGATTGTCGGAGAGGTATCTCTGGGCCCTCTCGGTAATGCACATAACATAAGCCTTGCAAGCATTGCAACTAATGAGTTAGTTGTGAGATGATGTATTACGGAATGAGTAAAGAGACTTGCCAGTAACGAGATTGAACTAGGTATTAAGATACCGACGATCGAATCTCAGGCAAGTAACATACCGATGACAAAGGGAACAACGTATGTTGTTATGCGGTCTGACCGATAAAGATCTTCGTAGAATATGTGGGAGCCAATATGAGCATCCAGGTTCCGCTATTGGTTATTGACTAGAGACGTGTCTCGGTCATGTCTACATTGTTCTCGAACCCGTAGGGTCCTCACGCTTAAGGTTCCAATGACAGTTATATTATGAGTTTATGAGTTTTGATGTACCGAAGGAGTTCGGAGTCCCGGATGAGATCGGGGACATGACGAGGAGTCTCGAAATGGTCGAGACGTAAAGATCGATATATTGGACGACTATATTCGGACATCGGAAAGGTTCCGAGTGATTCGGGTATTTTTGGAGTACCGGAGAGTTACGGGAATACGTATTGGGCCTTATTGGGCCATACGGGAAAGAAGAAAAAGGGCCTCAAGGGTGGCCGCACCCCTCCCCTTGGTCTGGTCCGAATTGGACTAGGGAAGGGGGGCGCCCCCTTCCTTCCTTCTCCTTTTCCCTTCCTCTTTTCCTATTCCATATGGGAGGTGGAATCCTACTAGGACTAGGGAGTCCTAGTAGGACTCCACACTTGGCGCGCCCCCTCCTAGGGCCGGCCTCCTCCTCCCTTGCTCCTTTATATACGGGGGCAAGGGGGCACCTCTAGACACAAGTTGATCCACGTGATCATATTCTTAGCCGTGTGCGGTGCCCCCTTCCACCATAATCCTCGATAATATTGTAGCGGTGCTTAGGCGAAGCCCTGCGATGGTAGTACATCAAGATCGTCACCACGCCGTCGTGCTAACGGAACTCTTCCCCGACACTTTGCTGGATCGGAGTCCGGGGATCGTCATCGAGTTGAACGTGTGCTAGAACTCGGAGGTGCCGTAGTTTCGGTGCTTGATCGGTCGGGCCGTGAAGACGTACGACTACATCAACCGCGTTGTGCTAACGCTTCCGCTGTCGGTCTACAAGGGTACGTAGATCACACTCTCCCCTCTCGTTGCTATGCATCACCATGATCTTGCGTGTGCGTAGGAAAATTTTGAAATTACTACGTTCCCAACAGTGGTATCAGAGCCTAGGTTTTATGTGTTGATGTTATATGCACGAGTAGAACAGAAGTGAGTTGTGGGCGATATAAGTCATACTGCTTACCAGCATGTCATACTTTGGTTCGGCGGTATTGTTGGACGAAGCGGCCCGGACCGACATTACGCGTACGCTTACGCGAGACCGGTTCTCCCGACGTTCTTTGCACAAAGGTGGCTAGCGGGTGACAGTTTCTCCAACTTTAGTTGAACCGAGTGTGGCTAGGCCCGGTCCTTGTGAAGGTTAAAACATCACCAACTTGACAAACTATCGTTGTGGTTTTGATGCGTAGGTAAGATTGGTTCTTGCTTAAGCCCGTAGCAGCCACGTAAAACTTGCAACAACAAAGTAGAGGACGTCTAACTTGTTTTTGCAGGGCATGTTGTGATGTGATATGGTCAAGACATGATGCTAAATTTTATTGTATGAGATGATCATGTTTTGTAACCGAGTTATCGGCAACTGGCAGGAGCCATATGGTTGTCGCTTTATTGTATGCAATGCAATCGTGCTGTAATGCTTTACTTTATCACTAAGCGGTAGCGATAGTCGTGGAAGCATAAGATTGGCGAGACGACAACGATACTATGATGGAGATCAAGGTGTCACGCCGGTGACGATGGTGGCCATATCATATCACTTATATTGATTGCATGTGATGTTTATCTTTTATGCTTGTTATCTTGCTTTGATTGACGGTAGCATTATAAGATGATCTCTCACTAATTATCAAGAAGTGTTCTCCCTGAGTATGCACCGTTGCGAAAGTTCTTCGTGCTGAGACACCACGTGATGATCGGGTGTGATAGGCTCTACGTTCAAATACAACGGGTGCAAAACAGTTGCACACGCAGAATACTCAGGTTATACTTGACGAGCCGAGCACATACAGATATGGCCTTGGAACACGAAGACTGAAAGGTCGAGCGTGAATCATATAGCAGATATGATCAGCATAGCGATGTTCACCAATGAAACTACTCCATCTCACGTGATGATCGGACATGGTTTAGTTGATTTGGATCACGTAATCACTTAGAGGATTAGAGGGATGTCTATCTAAGTGGGAGTTCTTAAGTAATATGATTAATTGAACTTAAATTTATCATGAACTTAGTCCTGGTAGTATTTTGCAAATTATGTTGTAGATCAATAGCTCGCGTTGTTGCTTCCCTGTGTTTATTTTGATATGTTCCTAGAGAAAATTGTGTTGAAAGATGTTAGTAGCAATGATGCGAATTGGATCCGTGATCTGAGGTTTATCCTCATTGCTGCACAGAAGAATTATGTCCTTGATGCACCGCTAGGTGACGGACCTATTGCAGGAGAAGATGCAGATGTTATGAACGTTTGGCTAGCTCAATATGATGACTACTTGATAGTTTAGTGCACCATGCTTAATGGCTTAGAATCGGGACTTCAAAGACATTTTGAACATCATGGAGCATATGATATATTCCAGGAGTTGAAGTTAATATTTCAAGCAAATACCCGAGTTGAGAGATATGAAGTCTCCAACAAGTTCTATAGCTAAAAGATGGAGGAGAATCGCTCAACTAGTGAGCATGTGCTCAGATTGTCTGAGTACTACAATCGCTTGAATCAAGTGGGAGTTAATCTTCCAGATAAGATAGTGATTGACAGAATTCTCTAGTCACCATCACCAAGTTAGTAGAACTTCGTGATGAACTATGATATGCAAGGGATAACGGAAACGATTCCCAAGCTCTTCGTAATGCGGAAATTGACGAAGGTAGAAATCGAGAAAAACATCAAGTGTTGATGGTAGACAAGACCACTAGTTTCAAGAAAAGGGCAGAGGGAAGAAGGGGAACTTCAAGAAGAACAGCAAGCAAGTTGCTACTCAAGTGAAGAAGCCCAAGTCTGGTCCTAAGCCTGAGACTAAGTGTTTCTACTGCAAAGGGACTAGTCACTGGAAGCGGAACTACCCCAAGTGATTGGCAGATAAGAAGGATGGCAAAGTGAACATAAGTATATTTGATATACATGTTATTGATGTGTACTTTACTAGTGTTTATAGCAACCCCTCAGTATTTGATACTAGTTCAGTTGCTAAGATTAGTAACTCGAAACGGGAGTTGCAGAATAAACAAAGACTAGTTAAGGGTGAAGTGACGATGTGTGTTGGAAGTGGTTCCAAGATTGATATGATCATCATCGCACACTCCCTATACTTTCGGGATTAGTGTTGAACCTGAATAAGTGTTATTTGGTGTTTGCGTTGAGCATGAATATGATTTGATCATGTTTATTGTAATACGGTTATTCATTTAAGTAAGAGAATAAATTATTGTTCTGTTTACATGAATAAAACCTTATATGGTTACACACCCAATGAAAATAGTTCGTTGGATCTCGATCGTAGTGATACACATAATCATAATATTGAAACCAAAAGATGCAAAGTTAATAATGATAGTGCAACTTATTTGTGGCACTGCCGTTTAGGTCATATTGGTGTAAATCGCATGAAGAAACTCCATGCTAATGGGTTTTTGGAATCACTTGATTATGAATCAGTTGATGCTTGCGAACCATGCCTCATGGGCAAGATGACTAAAACGCCGTTCTCCGGAACTATGGAGCGAGCAACTGACTTATTGGAAATAATACATACTGATGTATGAGATCCGATGAGTGTTAAGGCTCGTGGCAGGTATCATTACTTTCTGACCTTCACAGATGATTTGAGCAGATATGGGTATATCTACTTAATGAAACACAAGTCTGAAATATTTGAAAAGTTCAAAGAATTTCAGAGTGAAGTGGAGAATCATCGTAACAAGAAAATAAAAGTTTCCACGATATGATCGCAGAGGTAAAATATTTGAGTTACGAGTCTGGCCTTCAGTTAAAACAATGTGAAATAGTTTCACTACTCACGCCACCTGGAACACCACAACATAATAGTGTGTCCGAACATCATAACCGTACTTTATTAGATATGGTGCGATCTATGATGTCTCTTACCGATCTACCACTATCGTTTTGGGGTTATGGATTAAAGACAGCTGCATTCACGTTTAGAAGGGCACCATCTAAGTCTGTTGAGACGACACAATCTGAACTGTGGTTTGGCAAGAAACCAAAGTTCTCGTTTCTTAAAGTTTGGGATTGTGATGCTTATATGAAAAAGTTTCATCCTGATAAGCTCAAACCCAAATCGGAGAAATATGTCTTCATAGGATACCCAAAGGAGACTATTGGGTACACCTTCTATCACAGATCCGAAGGCAAGACATTCGTTGCTAAGAATGGATCCTTTCTAGAGAAGGAGTTTCTCTTGAAAGAAGTGAGTGGGAGGAAAGTAGAACTTGATAAGGTAATTGTACCTTCTCCCTTATTGAAAAGTAGTTCATCACAAGAAATCTGTTCCTGTGACTACTACACCAATTAGTGAGGAAGACTAATGATGATGATCATGTAACTTCAGATCAAGTTAATATCGAATCTCGTAGGTAAACCAGAGTGAGATCCGCACCAAAGTGGTACGGTAATCCTGTTCTGGAAGTCATGTTACTAGACCATGACGAACTTGCGAACTATGAGGAAGCGATGATGAGCCTAGATTCCACGAAATGGCTTGAGGCCATGAAATCTGAGATGAGATCCATGTATGAGAACAAAGTATGGACTTTTATTGACTTGCCCAATGATCGGTGAGCCATTAAGATTAAATGGATCTTCAAGAGGAAGACAGACGCTGATAGTAGTGTTACTATCTACAAAGCTAGAATTGTCGCAAAAAGGTTTTCGACAAGTTCAAGGTGTTGACTATGATGAGAGTTCTCACTTGTATCTATGCTTAAGTCTTTCCGAATCATGTTAGCAATTGCCGCATTTTATGAAATCCAGCAAATGGATGTCAAAACTGCATTCCTGAATGGATTTCTGGAAGAAGAGTTGTATATGATGCAGCCGAAAGGTCTTGTCGATCCAAAAGGAGCTAACAAAGTGTGCACGCTCCAGCGATCCATTTATGGACTGGTGCAAGCCTCTCGGAGTTGGAATAAATGCTTTGATAGTATGATCAAAGCATATAGTTTTATACAGACTTGCGGTGAAGCCTGTATTTACAAGAAAGTGAGTGGGAGCACTACAACATTTCTGATAAGTATATGTGAATGACATATTGTTGATCGGAAGTAATGTAGAATTATTCTGCAAAGCATAAAGGAGTGTTTTTAAAGAAGTTTTTCAAAGAAAGACCTCGGTGAAGCTGCTTACATATTAAGAATCAAAATGTATAGAGATAGATCAAGACGCTTGATAAGTTTTTTCAATGAGTACATACCTTGACAATATTTTCAAGTAGTTCAAAAATGGAACAGTCAAAGAAAGAGTTCTTGGCTGTGTTACAAGGTATGAAATTGAGTAAGACTCAAAGCCCGACCACGACAGAAGATAGAAAGAGAATGAAAGTCATTCCCTATGCCTCAGCCATAGGTTCTATAAAGTATGCCATGATGTGTACCAGATCTATTGTATACCCTACACTGTGTTAAGCAAGGGAGTACAATAGTGATCTAAGAGTAGATCACTGGACTTTGGTCAAAATTATCCTTAGTGGAATAAGGAAATATTTCTCGATTATGGAGGTGACAAAAGGTTCGTCGTAAAAAGTTACGTCGATGCAAGTTTTGACATAGATCTGGATGACTCTAAGTCTCGATCTAGATACATATTGAAAGTGGGAGCAATTAGCTAGAGTAGCTCCGTGCAGAGCATTGTAGACATAGAATTCGCAAAATACTTACGGATCTGTATGTGACAGACCCGTTGACTAAAATTATCTCATAAGCAAAACATGATCACACCTTAGTACTCTTTGGGTGTTAATCACATAAATGATGTGAACTAGATTATTGACTCTAGTAAACCCTTTGGGTATAGGTCACATGACGATGTGAACTATGGGTGTTAATCACATGGTGATGTGAACTCTTAGTGTTGAATCACATGGCGATGTGAACTAGATTATTGACTCTAGTGCAAGTGGGAGACTGAAGGAAATATGCCCTAGAGGCAATAATAAAGTTATTATTTATTTCCTTATATCATGATAAATGTTTATTATTCATGCTAGAATTGTATTAACCGGAAACATAATACATGTGTGAATACATAGACAAACAGAGTGTCACTAGTATGCCTCTACTTGACTAGCTCGTTAATCGAAGATGGTTATGTTTCCTAACCATAAACAAAAGAGTTGTTATTTGATTAACGGGATCACATCATTAGGAGAATGATGTGATTGACATGACCCATTCCATTATCTTAGCACCCGATCGTTTAGTATGTTGCTATTGCTTTCTTCATGACTTATACATGTTCCTATGACTATGAGATTATGCAACTCCCGTTTGCCGGAGGAACACTTTGTGTGCTACCAAACGTCACAATGTAACTGGGTGATTATAAAGGAGCTCTACAGGTGTCTCCAAAGGTACATGTTGGGTTGGCGTATTTCGAGATTAGGATTTGTCACTCCGATTGTCGGAGAGGTATCTCTGGGCCCTCTCGGTAATGCACATCACATAAGCCTTGCAAGCATTGCAACTAATGAGTTAGTTGTGAGATGATGTATTACGGAACGAGTAAAGAGACTTGCCGGTAACGAGATTGAACTAGGTATTAAGATACCGACGATCGAATCTCGGGCAAGTAACATACCGATGATAAAGGGAACAACGTATGTTGTTATGCGGTCTGACCGATAAAGATCTTCGTAGAATATGTGGGACCCAATATGAGCATCCAGGTTCCTCTATTGGTTATTGACTGGAGACGTGTGTCGGTCATGTCTACATTGTTCTCGAACCCGTAGGGTCCGCACGCTTAAGGTTTCAATGACAGTTATATTATGAGTTTATGAGTTTTGATGTACCGAAGGATTTCGGAGTCCCGGATGAGATCGGGGACATGACGAGGAGTCTCGAAATGGTCGAGATGTAAAGATCGATATATTGGACGACTATATTCGGACATCGGAAAGGTTCCGAGTGATTCGGGTATTTTTGGAGTACCGGAGAGTTACGGGAATACGTATTGGGCCTTATTGGGCCATACGGGAAAGAAGAAAAAGGGCCTCAAGGGTGGCCGCACCCCTCCCCTTGGTCTGGTCCGAATTGGACTAGGGAAGGGGGGCGCCCCCTTCCTTCCTTCTCCGTTTCCCTTCCTCTTTTCCTATTCCATATGGGAGGTGGAATCCTACTAGGACTAGGGAGTCCTAGTAGGACTCCACACTTGGCGCACCCCCTCCTAGGGCCGGCCTCCTCCTCCCTTGCTCCTTTATATACGGGGGCAAGGGGGCACCTCTAGACACAAGTTGATCCACGTGATCATATTCTTAGCTGTGTGCGGTGCCCCCTTCCACCATAATCCTCAATAATATTGTAGCGGTGCTTAGGCGAAGCCCTGCGACGGTAGTACATCAAGATCGTCACCACGCCATCGTGCTAACGGAACTCTTCCCCGACACTTTGCTGGATGGGAGTCCGGGGATCGTCATCGAGCTGAACTTGTGCTAGAACTCGGAGGTGCCGTAGTTTCGGTGCTTGATCGGTCGGGCCGTGAAGACGTACGACTACATCAACCGCGTTGTGCTAACGCTTCCGTTGTCGGTCAACAAGGGTACGTAGATCACACTCTCCCCTCTCGTTGCTATGCATCACCATGATCCTGCGTGTGCGTAGGAAAATTTTGAAATTACTACGTTCCCAACACCTCCTCCTCCTCCTCCTCCTCCTCATCTGGCCAGTCCTCCCCGCCGCCTCTTCCTATGGAGCTGCCTACCCCGCTACCACCTGTGGCGTCATCCTCCCGGGCGGCCACCCCCAAGTCGGGGTCCGCCACGTCGCTCACATCCCGGTCCGGCTGGTAGATGATGTTGGCATCCGGCTGAGAAGGGAGGACCTGCATCACGGCCAGTCTGGTCAGTCGGCAAAACATAACCCGACAGGAGGGAGAGAAAAGAATTATGAGCTTACCATAGGCGGCGGATTGGCGCGGGAGTACGGCCGCTTGCCGAACCGCCACCTCTCCTCCTCGAGCTTGAGGTCCATGATCTCATTCACCAGGAAGGCCACCTCTGCTGTCGGTATCTCCTTGGTGCACATCCGGCACGGGTCGCAATGCCCTCTCGTCTGACTCATCATGTGCGGCCGACTTTGAAGCGGGAGGATCCGACGCACCATGAAGGCGACCAGCAAGTCAGACGCCTTGAGGCCCTCCGACTCCGTCATCACCTTGAGGCGGGCGATGGTGGCGGAGGCGTCTTCCGACAGCGGCTTCGACTTGAAGCCCCAATTGACACGGGGCACGGCAGGCAGGCCTGCCACATAAGGCGGTTGGTTGATGAAGTCGTGCACCGGGTCGACGTTCCTCACGTAGAAGTACGACTTCTGCCACAGCTTCACCGACTGTATGAGCTTGATGGCTGGGAAGGCGTTTCCTGGACCCGGACACCGCACCGCAATGAAGGCTCTGCACTGGGCCACCTCTTTCTTGACGGCGGTGCCAAGCTTGGTGTAGAAGAAGGCCCCCCAGAGCTCGATTGTGGGGAGGACGCCAAGATAGCCCCCGCACAGGGTTACGAAGGCCGACAGCAGCACCACCGTGTTTGGTGTGAGGTGGTACGGCTAGAGTCGGTAGAAGGTAAGGAAGGCGCGGAGGAAGTCGCTCGCCAGCAGGACGAAGCCACGGAGGAAGTGTGAGCGGAAGATGACGCGCTCGCCTTCCTCCGGTGCCGGCGGGATCTCTTTGGCGGGCGGCACACGCACCCTGACGCGGTCCGCGCCGGGCAGTCACCGCGTGTCGTGGTGGAATGTGAGGTGGTCTTTGTGGACGTTGGAGCCATCCTAGTCGCCAGAGCGCTCCATGGCGACTCGAGCTGGACGGAGTCAATGGGGCGGCGATGAGCGCGCGGGCCCGTGGCGGAATGGAGAGAGGGCTCGGGAAGAAGAAGCTCGACGACGGCGGCAAACCGCAACAGCACTTCAGTGGAGCGTGGAGTGCGACAGCAGTGAAGAAGAAGAAAGGGCGAGAGGAGGGTGCGCATGCCTCTTCCCCTCTCCTCTCCCCCTACTTATACCCCCCTGGCCGCGAAGCCGAGGGAGCGGGGTGTGGGATCGTGGGATTTACTGCGCCCACGACCCCACGGGCCCACACTTACCACGCTGTAATGGCGCGTGGTAAAAACGCGCGGGATCCCAACCGCCCGCCTCGGCCGCAGCGGATCCGCACGCGTGCTGAGGCCCGATAGTGGCGGGCCTGGCCTGCTGATGCGTCCCATCGAGCATGGGCCGGCAGGCCGGCCGGGCCAGCTGATGCCGCGTGGCGCACGTGCGGCGGGCGGCTAGCCTAGGCGCCTAGCTAGCATGCCACGTGGTTCCCACCGCGACGGTTCAAATTCCACCAGTCAGCGTGCTTGACCATAGGTGACTCCTGGCAATCGACCTTCCAGTGGACGAACAAGGCAAGACTTTTTACGGAAGAGGAAGCTACCAGGGCACCCCGCCTTGGTCAGCCGCGGTGACCCACCAGCTTCGGGGACTACTGTCGGAGTTATTGGCCATGGGTAGCCTCATCTGCCTCCGATGGCATTTCAAGACATCGGGGCCGACTGCGCCCCTCAAGTGTCGAAGATTAACCGCCGCCTTCTTGTTGCTGGCTGGTCCAAGCGGCCGGCTGCCAGAAGACGCTGGACACAGAAGACGGCCACGAACTAGGCCTCTTCCTAGCAGGCGTCCTCCAGAGAGGCTGGCTCCTAGCAGGCGCCCCCATGCACCCTCAAAGTCCGAGCCCCCATAAATATGATGAGATGAGGCATGGCTACAGAGAGGCCTACCACCCCCAAATCCAGGGCAGGTCATGGCCACAGTGCACTGTACCGACTGACGATTTCCTACACGGCGTGGCACTATGGCCCTTCCGCCAGTGACATCACCCAAGTCAGAGGGGACCCTGTTCCCACGACGGGATGTTGGTACGGCCCACAAGCGGCGGGCCCTACCCGCCCGTGAGGAGCCAGAGGGCGGCAAGCTCTGCCAGTCGGCTTGGGGGTTGGCTTCCAGCAGGCGGCCCTCCCCTTTCCTACGAGTTTGTGCGCCATCAACCAGAAGAGATGAGGAATGGCTATAGTGAATGCCCGCCAGGCGGCGGGACTGTAGCCACACCTTTCCCGTTAAAGCAAGCGTCATTAGATGCACCGCTACAGGGATGAGCAGCCGGTAGGACCCGCCAGTGGCGGGCATGGCCTGTTGGCCAAGTACAAGACAGCCGGCGGGGCCCACCAGTCGGCGGGCCCAAGAGGCCAGCGGAGAAGCCGGTCCCAAGAGACACTGACGGCTTGGGCCTACACCCGGCCAGTTTACCATTGTACCCCTGGGGGGTAGGCCTATATAAACCCCCCAGGGCACCCATGCAAAGAGTTCAGACTCTTAGAGAAACACACACACACACATAGAGAAGGAGCTAGGGCTAGCCTTGTTCTTCTTCCTCCTCTAGAGAAAAAACTCTAGGAGCAATCTTGTACCCACTCTTGTTGAGTCAGTGATCATACGGAGACCCCACAAAGTAGGACTAGGGGTGTTATCTCCTAGGAGAGCCCCGAACCTGGGTAAGATCCGCCGGCGTGCATGTCTTCGCCTCATCCCGTTTCCTGGCACCGGCGACGTCTTATTAGCCCCCTCCATGATAAGCCATCCTTTGGCATATGTCGCACGACACCCCCGACAATGTGTAAGCAGCGTCACCGAGGTCTTTCATTGAAAAACTCCTTTCAAACACTCCTTTATGCTTTCCAGAAATTCTACATCATTTCTGATCAACAATATGTCATTCACATGTACTTATCAGAAAGGCTGTAGCGCTCCCACTCACTTTCTTGTAAATACAGGCTTCTCCAAAAGTCTATATAAAACCATATGCTTTAATCACACTATCAAATATTCCAACTCCGAGAGGGTTGCACCAGTCCATAAATGGATCGCTGGAGCTTGCTCACTTTGTTAGCACCTTTAGGATCGACAAAACCTTCTTGTTGCATCATATACAACTCTTCTTTAAGAAATCCATTAAGGAATGCAGTTTTGGCATCCATTTGCCAGATTTCATAAAATGTGGCAATTGCTAACCTGATTGGGACAGACTTAAGCATCGCTACGAGAGAGAAAATCTCATCGTAGTCAACATCTTGAACTTGTCGAAAACCTTTTGCAACAATTCAAGCTTTGTATATAGTAATACTACTATCGACGGCTGTCTTTCTCTTGAAGATCCATTTATTCTAAATGGCTTGCCGATCATTGGGCAAGTCAACCAAAGTCCACACTTTGTTCTCATACATGGATCCCATCTCAGATTTCATGGCCTCAAGCCATTTTGCAGAATCTGGGCTCATCATCACTTCCTCATAGTTCGTAGGTTCGTCATGGTCAAGTAACATGACTTCCAAAAAGGATTGCCATACCAAACTAGTGCGGACCATACTCTGGTTGACCTACGAGGTTCAGTAGTAACTTGATTTGAAGTTTCATGATCATCACCATTAGCTTCCTCACTAATTGGCGTAGGAATCACTAGAACTGATTTCTGTGATGAACTACTTTCCAATTCGGGAGAAGGTACAATTACCTCATCAAGTTCTACATTCCTCCCACTCACTTCTTTCGAGAGAAACTTCCTCTCTAGAAAGGATCCATTCTTAGAAACGAATATCTTTCCTTCAGATCTGTGATAGAAGGTGTACCCAACAGTTTCCTTTGGGTATCCTATGAAGATGCATTTCTCCGATTTGGGTTTGAGCTTATCAGGCTGAAACTTTTTCACATATGAATCATAGCTCCAAACTTTAAGAAACAACAGCTTAGGTTTCTTGCTAAACCACAGTTCATATGGTGTTATCTCAATGGATTTAGATGGTGCCCTATTTAACGTGAATGCAGCTGTCTCTAATGCATAACCCCAAAATGATAGTGATAAATCGGTAAGAGACATCATAGATCGCACCATATCTAATAAAGTATAGTTATGATGTTCGGACACACCATTACACTGTGGTGTTCCAGGTGGCGTGAGTTGCGAAACTTTTCCACATCGTTTCAAATGAGGACCAAACTCGTAACTCAAATATTCGTCTCTGCGATCAGATCGTAGAAAATTTATTTTCTTGTTACGATGATTTTCCACTTCACTCTGAAATTCTTTGAACTTTTCAAATGTTTCAGACTTATGTTTCATCAAGTAGATATACCCATATCTGCTCAAATCATCTGTGAAGTTCAGAAAATAATGATACCCACAGCGAGCCTCAACACTCATCATATCGCATACATCAGTATGTATTATTTCCAATAAATCAATTGCTTGCTCCATTGTTCCGGAGAATGGTGTCTTAGTCATCTTGCCCATGAGGCATGGTTTGAAAGCATCAAATGATTCATAATCAAGTGATTCCGAAAGCCCATCAGCATGGAGTTTCTTCGTGTGCTTTATGACCTAAACGACAGTGCCACATATAAGTTGCAGTATCATTATTAACTTTGCATCTTTTGGCTTCAATATTATGAATATGTGTATCACTACGATTGAGATTCAATAAACCATTTATATTGAGTGTATGACCATAGAAGGTTTTATTCATGTAAATAGAACAACAATTATTCTTTGACTTAAATGAATAACTGTATTGCAATAAACATGATCCAATCATATTTATGCTCACCAAATAACATTTATTTTAGGTTAAACACTAATCCTAAAGGTAAAGGGAGTGTGCGATGGTGATCTTATCAACCTTGGAATCACTTCCAACATACATCGGCACCTTGCCCTCAACTAGTTTCTATTCATTTTGTAACTCCTGTTTCAAGTTACTAATCATAGCAACTGAACAAGTATCATATACCCAGGGGCTATTATGACCACTAGTAAAGTACACATCAATAATCTGTATATCAAATATACCTTTGTTCACTTTGCCATCCTTCTTATCCGCCAAGTATTTGGGGTAGTTCCGCTTCCAGTGACCATTCCCTTTGTAGTAGAAGCACTTAGTTTCAGGCTTAGGTCTAGCTTTCAGTTTCTTCATGGGAGTGGCAACTTGCTTGCCATTCTTTGAAGTTCCCTTTATTTTCCTTTGCCCCTTTTTCTTGAAACTAGCGGTCTTGTTAGCCATCAACACTTGATGCTCTTTCTTGAATTCTACCTTCGTCAATTTCAGCATCACGAAGAGCTTGGGAATCGTTTTCTTCATCCCTTGCATATTACAATTCATCATGAAGTTCCAGTAACTTGGTGATAGTGACTAGAGAACTCTGTCAATCACTATCTTATCTGGAAGATTAAATCCCACTTGATTCAAGCGATTGTAGTACTCAGACATTCTGAGCACATGCTCACTGGTTGAGCTATTCTCCTCCATCTTGTAGGCAAAGTACTTGTCAGAGGTCTCATACCTCTCGACTCGGGCATGAGTCTGAAATACCAATTTCAGCTCTTGGAACATCTCATATGCTCCGTGGCGTTCAAAACATTTTTGAAGTCCCGGTTCTAAGTCGTAAAGTATGGCGCACCAAACTATCAAGTAGTCATCATACCGAGCTTGTCAAACGTTCATAACGTCTGCATCTGCTCCTGCAAAAGGTCCGTCACCTAGCGGTGCATCAAGGACATAATTCTTCTGTGCAGCAATGAGGATAATCCTCAGATCACGGAGCTAGTCCGCATCATTGCTACTAACATCTTTCAACATAGATTTCTCTAGGAACATATCATAAATAAAACAGGGAAGCTATACGCGAGCAATTGATCTACAACATAGATATGCAAATACTATCAGGACTAAGTTCATGATAAATTTAAGTTCAATTAATCATATTACTTAAGAACTACCACTTAGATATACATCCCTCTAGTCATCTAAATGATCACGTGATCCATATCAACTAAACCATGTCCGATCATCATGTGAGATGGAGAAGTTTTCAATGGTGAACATCACTATGTTGATCATATCTACTATATGATTCACGCTCGACTTTTCGGTCTCAGTGTTCCAAGGCCATATCTACATATGCTAGGCTCGTCAATTTAACCTGAGTATTCTGCTTGTGCAAAACTGTCTTGCACCCGTTGTATGTGAACGTAGAACTTATCACACCCGATCATCACGTGGTGTCTCAGCACGAAGAACTGTCGCAACCGTGCATACTCAGGTAGAACACTTATACCTTGAAATTTAGTGTGGGATCATCTTATAATGCTACCGTCATACTAAGAAAAATAAGATGCATAAAGGATAAACATCACATGCAATCAAAATATGTGACATGGTATGGCCATCATCATCTTGTGCCTTTGATCTCCATCTCCAAAGTACCATCATGATCTCCATCGTCACCGGCATGACACCATGATCTCCATCATCTTGATCTCTATCAACATGTCGTCACATGGTCGTCTCGCCAACTATTGCTTTTGCACCTATTGCTAAGGCACAACGATAAAGTAAAGCAATTATATAGCGCTTGCATCTTATGCAATAAAGAGACAACCATAAGGCTCCTGCCAGTTGCCGATAACTTCAACCAAACATGATCATCTCATACAACAATTTATATCTCATCATGTCTTGACCATATCACATCACAACATGCCCTGCAAAAACAAGTTAGACGTCCTCTACTTTGTTGTTGCAAGTTTTACGTGGCTGCTACGGGCCTAGCAAGAACCGTTCTTACCTACGCATCAAAACCACAACGATTTTTCGTCAAGTGTGCTGTTTTAACCTTCAACAAGGACCGGGCGTAGTCACACTCGATTCAACTAAAGTTGGAGAAACAGCCACCCACTAGCCACCTATGTGCAAAGCATGGCGGTAGAACTAGTCTCATGAACGCGGTCATGTAATGTCGGTCTGGGCCGCTTCATCCAACAATACCGCCGAATCAAAGTATGACATGTTGGTAAGTAGTATGACCATTATCGCCCACAACTCTTTGTGTTCTACTTGTGCATATAACATCTACGCATAGACCTGGCTCGGATGCCCCTATTGGGGAACACAGTATTTCAAAAAAATTCCTACGATCACACAAGATCTATCTAGGAGATGCATAGCAACGAGAGGGGAGAGTGTGTCTATGTACCCTCGTAGACCGAAAGCGGAAGCGTTTAGTGACGCGGTTGAAGTAGTCGAACGTATTCGCGATCCAACCGATCCAAGTACCAAACGCACGTCACCTCCACGATCTGCACACGTTCAGCTTGGTGACATGCCTCGAAATCTTTATCAAGTTGAGGCCGAGGGAGAGTATCGTGAGCACGACGGTGTGGTGATGGTGATGATGAAGTTACCGATGCAGGGCTTCGCCTAAGCACTACAACAATATGACCGTGGTGGCAAACTGTGGAGGGGGGCACCGCACACGGCTAAGACAAATCTTAGAGTGCCTTTGGGGTTCCCCCTACCCGCGTATATAAAGGAGGGGGGAAGAGGATGCTGGCCTAGGAGGGGGGGGCTATAGGGGGAGTCCAACTAGGATTCCCAATCCTAGTTATAGTCCCCTTCCTTTTCCAAGAGGGGGGAGAGGGAAGCAGTAGGAGATGGAGAAGGAAAGAGAGGAGGGCATCGCCTGCTCTCTAGTCCAATTTGGACTTGCCATGGGGGGGGTGGCCACCCCTTGAGGCCCTTATCTCCTTTCCCGTATGGCCCATTAAGGCCCACTACTTCCCCCGACGAATTCCCGTAACTCTCCGGTACTCTGAAAAATACCCGAATCACTCGGAACCTTTCCGATGTCCGAATATAGCCTTCTAATATATCGACCTTTATGTCTCGACCATTTCAAGACTACTCATCATGTCCGTGATCTCATACGGGACTCCGAATAACCATCAGTTCATAAAATCACATAACTCATAATACAAATCGTCATCGAACGTTAAGCGTGCGGACCCTACGGGTTCGAGAACTATGTAGACATGACCAAGACACATCTCCAGTCAATAACCAATAGCGGAACCTGGATGCTCATATTGGCTCCTACATATTCTACGAAGATCTTTATCGGTCAAACCGCATAACAACATACGTTGTTCCATTTGTCATCGGTATGTTACTTGCCCAAGATTCGATCGTCGGTATCCTAATACCTAGTTCAATCTCGTTACTGGCAAGTCTCTTTACTCGTTCCGTAATGCATCATCCCATAACTAACTATTTAGTTACATTGCTTGCAATGCTTATAGTGATGAGCATTACCGAGAGGGCCCAGAGATACCTCTCCGACAATCGGAGTGAAAAATCCTAATCTCAATCTATGCCAACTCAACCCAACAAACTCAATAATCACCTAGTTACGTTGTGACGTTTGATAGCACACTAAGTGTTCCTCCGGTATTCGGGAGTTGCGTAATCTCATAGTCACAGGAACATGTATAAGTCATGAAGAAAGCAATAGCAACAAACTAAACGATCATAGTGCTAAGCTAACGGATGGGTCTTGTCCATGACATCATTCTCTAATGATGTGATCCCGTTCATCAAATGACAACATATGTCTATGGCTAGGAAACTTAACCATCTTTGATCAACGAGCTAGTCAAGTAGAGGTATACTAGGGAGACTCTGTTTGTCTATGTATTCACATATGTATCAAGTTTCCGGTTAATACGATTCTAGCATGAATAATAAACATTTATCATGATATAAGGAAATATAAATAACAACTTTATTATTACTTCTAGGGCATATTTCCTTTATCTACTAGTTCCTCTTCTCTTTTAATGGTTGTCCTTGCTGCTACGTCACCATCAAGAATGACCTAGCCTCTAGTTCTTGCAAGAGAAGTTCTTGCCTGAGAAGTCCTTGTGAGAGAATTCCTTCCTGGGGAAGACTCTTGGAGCTCTTCCTCCTGGCGATATTAAGTGGTAGTCTCGGGGTCTCCTGCCTGCGAAGTATCGTCGATAGTCATGCTAGCGATGCCAGAAGAGTTGCCTGCACCCTCACCAGTTCCAGGGGTGTGATTGCTCTCTAGGTCTTCCCGGTCTTTCTTCCTTAGACGCCGGCAGACCTCCTCTTCCATGCACATCAAGAAGCAGGGCGTCAGTTTCATGATAGAAGCAATAATAATAAATGAAAGCTCGAAAAGAGTTGAGGAAGGATTGATTTCTCACTCATCTTCTTCCTCTTGCTCACTGGCATCCGAGGAGAAGGCGACGTCCCACATCTTCTCTTCCATGGCAACATATGATTCCCGGTTGGCGGGCGCTACGGTTGGCAAGGATCTCACCCTCTTTTGTCGGGATCCTTCCTACGCCATGCTACTTGTGAGTTGCGTCGGGATCTCCTAGAAGAGGACAGGATGATGCAGTACAGTAGAGATAAGTATTTCCCTCAGTTAAGAACCAAGGTTATCAATCCAGTAGGAGAACCACATAAGACCTCGTGAACGACACCCACACACAAAATAACAAATACTTGCACCCAATGCAAACAAGGGTTGTCTATCCCTTGGCGGTTAATTGCAAGGATCAAATCTCGTAGTGATAGGTAGATAAAAAAAACCACAAAATAAAATAATGGTAAATAAATTGCAGCAAGGTATTTTTTGATTTTAATGTATGATAAAGATAGACCCAGGGGGGCATAGTTTTCACTAGAGGCTTCTCTCTTGAACATAGCATACGGTGGGTAAACAAAATACTGTTGGGAATTGATAGAAAGGTGCATAATTATGACGATATTCAAGGCATTGATCATGTATATACACATCACGTCTGAGACAAGTAAACTGACTCTTGCTTGCATCTACTACTATTACTCCACACATCGACTGCTATCCAACATGCATCAAGAGTATTAAGTCCATAAAGAACGGAGCAATGCCTTAAGGAAGATGACATGATGTAGACAATGTAAACCCAATTAATATGAGTAAACCCCATCTTGTTATCCTTAATGGCAACAATACAAATACGTGCCATGTCCCTTTCTGTCACTGGGATTGAGCAACGCAAGATCGAAACCATCACAAAGCACCTCTTCCATTGCAAGATAAATCAATCTAGTTGGCGAAACCAAATGGATAGATCGGAGAGAAATACAAAGTTATAACAATTATGCATAAAAGAGTTCAAAGAAGACTCAAATAATATTCATGAATAATCTTATCATAAACCCATAATTCATCGGATCCCAACAAACATGCCATGTTGGGGATATAACCCCACGGTGTGACCCGCCCAGGAGGGTCCGGGTTACACTGTTGGCGATTCCGTGATGAAGCATGAGAAGGACCAAGAAGCCAATATATAAAGACTGGAGGTGGCTTACGAAGCGGGTCGACTGAAGGCCCAAGACCCGGAGATGGCGTGAGACCCGGATGTGTAAGCCGGCTGGCGGCGACTTGCTTATCAAGGCAAGGCGACTTAGAACCAGGGTTGGTCACGGAGTATGACCCGACCTGGACTCTTGTAAGCCCAGTGCCTTGACCTGTGTATATAAAGGCGAGACCCTACGGTGGGTTAAACTTAAGGGACAATCAATCGAGAACTAGGTTAAGCGATTCTACTCCCTTGTAATCAATACTCAAGCAATAGCAACAAGAGCAGGAGTAGGCTTTTACCTCCACCGTGAGGGGCCGAACCTGGGTAAACTCCTGTCCTTCATCCTGCTCAACCCCTTTAACAAAATCACTTTAGAGATGGCCTCACACTTAACTTCTTTCACAAGGGCATCTGCCGTGACAAAACCACAACAGTTGGCGCCCACCGTGGGGCCAGCAGACGGTGGTTTCAAGTTCTTGAAAGGCTCTTTCACAGGGATAGAGGGATACGCCATTGGCAGGATGACTAAGCGTCGCCACAGAAAGCTCTACATCGACGACGCTGGCTGGGGCCCGAGGCCGACTCAATTGAGTACGAGTACTGGGTCCCCTTTGGTGGCATTCACGTCTTCATCGGCAAGATCGATGGATCGGAGCCTGAGCCGTACATATGCACTGACATCGTCGAGCCGGCTCAGCACGCGCAACCCGCCCGAGTTCAACCCAGCCGAAAGCACGTTTTTGTTGGTTTCATGCAAGGCTTGGAGCTTGCGAAAAATTCTGCATCTGGTGGAGAGACTCTCGTTTACTCAGATGATGAGTCCTCAACCAACGAGACAGAATCAATCTATCAGCTTCAAGACGGCAGGCTTGGGGGCTACTCCGATGGAAACAGAATTCTGGACCCCTATGAGCCATCGTGCAGGGCTTCTATTTTCATGGCTGGCACAGGGCCGCTTCTCAATTCATAAATAGCTGCAGCTATGACATCGGGCTCGACCGCTGCTATAACAGCTGGTGCTGGCGGCTCAGATAGGCCACCGGCTAAGGTCTTATCAGATATATTGGGCACTTAAAACAACTTTGTTAGCGACAAAGGTTACCACTGCAAATCAAGAAGAGCGCAATGCAGAGATTGGAAAGGTTCATGCGGAGATCACTAAGGCCCAAGAGGATATCAACACATATAGTACCAGGATGGCAGGAGAACGGGCTCAGACCGCAGCTTAGTCGGAGCGCGTGAGGACAGAGGCTTGGCGTTCAAGTCTAGATCAGAATGCCTCTAATGTAGTTCTTCGTCGGAGGCACCAGACTCGCCTGCCTTTGCATTATGAGCCTATGAATCTATTTAACACTCCTGGAGTGGGTCCAAGTACTCCGGATTCCTGGGTGAATCCCCAATTAAACCCGCGCGGGCCTGGAAGTCGGGCGGCGGCTCAACCTCGTCAGCTTGAGACGGCATGGTGGGAGGAGCGGATGCCTAACCCTCCCCCACTCAAACACCGCCTCAATGTTTTCTGACACCACCGCTAGGGCACTTTTCTGACCTGGTGGATAACATGTTAGCGGCGGCAACCCGGCTGGCAGCTATTCCGATCGAGGGCGAGTCACCGGTTGCAGTGGAGACCTGGAAGATCGTTGAACTCCTTCAAATGGCTGTTGCACAGCAGGTGCCTTACTCATATAGTCGTGATCGTGTTCACTGGACCCCTCCTCCAAGTCGAAGTTACAGCCGGTGTGTTGAGTCGCCTGCAGTTTCCAGCAGCGAACGGCATCGTAACCCGCCCCGTGATGATAACCTATTGGTCAATGCTCAAGCAATTGTGGATCAAGCTAGAGTTCGTCCTGAGGCAGAAGCGGCGGCCCAACAGGGGGCTTATCAGTAGCCTCCGGTGACTCCTTCGTCTTTAGTAGGAGCTGGATGATTTCCAGGACGGTTGGAGTGTCGTGTTTAGTACCGGCTTTGCGTAATGAACGTCTGCCTAAGGATTTCAAGGGTCCTTGTGAAGTGCCTAATTATATAGCAGATCTTCCTCTAGAGGGGTGGATTGAAAGTTATGAGTTAGCCATGGAGATGTTGGATGTCAATGATGCGGTCTATGACAAGTACTTGACTATGATGTTGGATGGGCCATTGCGTACATGGTTAAAAAGTTTGCCTGCTAATTTCGTCAGCTCATGGGCAGAATTGAAGGCACGTTTCATAAAAAAAATTCAAGGGACATGCAAGCAGCCTCTGATGATTATTGATCTGGATAACTACGTGCAACATGAGGATAAGTCGGCCCATGTAACGCCCACGATGTGGCTATAGCTCCCACGTGTCGAGGCATGACTTAGAGGCATAACCGCATGGTGGTTTTGTCGCAAGAAGGGTCATCTTCACAACATCCCATGTAATGAAGAAGAAAGGGATAAATAGAGTTGGCTTACACTCGCCACATCACACAATATTCAAATAAGTCATACATCATTAGAATACACTCATAGTCCGACTACGGACAACTAAAAGAAAAACAAGATGACCCAATTGCTAGATCTCCGATCGTCCCAACTGGGCTCCACTACTGATCATCAGGAAACGACATGTAGTAATGACCAAGGTCCTTGTCGAACTCCCACTTGAGTTTGGTAGCATCACCTGCACTGGTATTATCAGCACCTACAACTGTTTTGGAAGTATCCGTGAGTCACGAGGACTCAACAATCTCACATCCGCGAAATCAAGACAATTTAAGCTTATGGGTAGGATATGGTTATGAGGTGGAGCTGCAACAAGAACTAAGAAAATATGGTGGCTAACATACGCATGCGAGAGTAAGATGAGAAATTACACAATGATCGAAAAGCTAGAAGTGATCAAGAAGTGATCCTGGACTACTTACGTTCAAACATAACCCCACCGTGTTTACTTCCCGAACCTCATCGGAAAGAGACCATCGTGGTTACACACACAGTTGGTGTCTTTTAATTAAGTCAAGTGTCAAGTTCTCTACAACCGGATATTAGCAAATTCCCATCTGCCACATAACCGCGGGCACGACTCTCGAAAGTTTAAACCCTGTAGGGGTGTCCCAACTTAGCCCATGACAAGCTCACGATCCGCGGAGACAATCCTCCATCGCGGGACCCTTCGATCAGACTCGGAATCCCGATGCACAAGATATTTCGACAATGGTAAAACTAGTCTAGAAAGACCTCCCGATGCACCGACCTAGCCTGATAGGAGTAGTGTGATCTCGTTCTTAGGGTACACCAGATGAGCTAAGTGTACAGGTACCAACATAACCCAAGTTGCCAAGGGACGGTCCCTCATGGTGCTCTAGTTTGGACCAACACTCATGTGGAGCACTGGCCCGGGGGGGAGGGTTGATTAAGTCCACGGGGTCTGGAAAGTCCTGATGCAAGTTTTAGTTGTTATTAGGCAAATGGTAAAACCAAGGTTGGGCCTTGCTGGAGGAGTTTTATTCAAAGCGAACTATCAAGAGGGGATCATAAACCCTAATCGTGTTAGGGACGCCAAATCAAGGAACAGAACACCGGTATGACGGAAACTAAGGCGACAAGAGTGGAACAAAACACCAAGCAAAAGGCCTAGCCTTCCACCCTTTACCAAGTATATAGATGCATTAATTAAATAAGAGATATTGTGATATCCCAACATATCTAAGATCCAACATGGAACAACCTGCAAGGCACCTGCAACTAGCAACACTATAAGAGGGGCTGAGCAAAAGCGGTAACTTAGCCAAACAACGGTTTGCTAGGAAGGTGGGTTAGAGACTTGACATGGAAATATGGGAGGCATGATAAACAAGTGGTAGGTAGCGCGACATAGCGATAGAACGAACAACTAGCAAGCAAAGATAGAAGTGGTGTCGAGGGTAGTGGTCATCTTGCCTGCAAAGTTCTCAGAGTTGTTGAAAGCTTGCTCCTCGTTAGCGTATTCAAGAGGTTCCTCATTCACGTACTCGTCTCCCGGCTCTACCCAAAGCAAGAACACAAGCAACAGAACAACAATCAATCACGATGCAATGCACAAGCAACATGATGCAAGACATGGCATGGAATGCAAGGTATGATGTGCCATGCATATGGGTACTCCAGAAGGGAAAAAATGATCGAGGCATCAACTTGGCAAACCAAGTATGCCGCTGGAAAGATGAGGTGATTTCGGTCGAAATCGATATAAGGATCACTAGAAACGGATGCACAGTTTGCAAATGACAAGCAAAACAAGGATGATGCAAAACTACGATTAACAACATCGTAACACTTAGAATGCAACAAGCAGCTATGCTACAACACTCCAACATAGCAACAAAGCACATGGCCAAAAGTAAAGGTGAAGGTCTACAAATTATGAACACTGAGCTCCTGCTAGAACTCACTAGAACAAGCTCAAGATGGCATGACAAAAATGTAAATGATATCAGCTTCACAGACTTGGAGAAAATACTAAACATGTCAAAACAACATCATATAGCAATGTTTAGAGCTAGCAAACAATATGCTACAGGAACACATCATGGCAAGGAAGGCATGGCATGCTAGTTCTTAAGACGTAGAACAAAACTCCCTTACTGAACTTTACCCAAGGATGCATGTAAAATAATGTGGCACCCATGCAAACATGGCAAGTTATATGAACAGTTTCAGACTTAGTAAAACATGACATGGCAGAAAAGATTCCTGATAGCAACTTGGCAAGCTCATGCCAATCACTAAAAATCATTTCATGGCATCACAAGGTAACCAACATGAAGTAGACATGTTCAAGAATCTAAACATGGCGAGAGCAAGTTAATAGGGTACATGTATCACTAGCAACACCCATGGCAAATCTGAATCTCATGTTAATAGTCTGCCAGCAACAATATTTAGCAAAAGTAGAGCATGGTAATGACAAGCTAGGGTACTCCATAATTGCAACAGAGGCATTAATGGATAGAGAAATAACACATCTACAAAACACTCTTACTGAACTATCTCAAAATGTGCATGGATCTCATGGTAGCAACAAGTTTACATAGCATCAATATGTAACAGGAAAAATGACAGCAAAATCACCAAGTGTCTAAAAACAGCAACATCACATAGCCTACTTTGCATGCTTGTGCTACTCACCACATAGCTCAAAAAAATACAAGGCTTGCACCCCTGTAAAGATGGCATGATGGAGCTCATAAAATATGTAGACATCATGCTCATAGGATGCACACACAAAATGTAACAAAACTGACAAATCATCAAGTTCTGTTAAATTCCAGGAGATAACATCATATAGCACTTATGCAACGAAGATTAGGCATCAATATGGACAGTAACATGCATTCAAATGAAACTAACATGCAGAGCGTCACGAGACGAACATTTTGATATATCATATGCACAAATTGGAGTCACGGTCGCGGAGACATGGCATGATGAAGAGGGGCACATGATGCTGGTACAGAAAAAGACTTAGGGGCTGTTTGGTTCTAGGCCTAGCTTTGCCACACTTTGCCACACATTTTTGCCAACCTTGCCTAAGGTCAGTTCAATAAAATGAGAGCCACAAGTTGGCAAGCCTAAGGGAATCTTGCCACATTTTGTGTGTGTATACCATGTGAGGTCCAAGTGTGGCTTGAACCAAACACTCACCTAAGTTGGTCAAACTTGCCTAACCTTAGGTGTGGCAATCTTTGGCAAAGTTAGTCACAAACCAAATAGCCCCTTAGCTGTTTCAGAAGGAAAAAGAGGTGAGCGTCATGAAACTAAACGACGCCCGGGCGTAAGATAGAGGAATCAGAGGCTAGGCCGGAGTTCTTCACCTTGCGGGCCTGACCCGAGTCAGCGAGGCAGGCCGCTGGGCCGGTCGAGGCACGGGGCCCACGGGCGCGGTCAACGCCCGACGTGGATCGGGGCTCCTCTTCGATCGCACTGTACGGCGGCAGCGGAGATCGAACGCCAGCGACGGGCGCATCGAGGGTTCCGACGGGAGGCGTGGAGGAGGAGACAGAGGAGACGGTCAGAGGCGGGGCGACGACCTGGATCCCGCGGCGGCGCGAGGTCTGGGACCTGGATCCGGCGAAGGCGCGGTCTCCGGCGGGGCTGGCGACCGGCGGGAGGCGCGGGTGGTGTTCAGCGGCGAAGCGCTAGGCGGCAGCGCTAGGATTCCGGCAGAGAGGCGTGGAGGCGCGGACGCGTGGGCGGCGGCGGCCCGACTCGGGCCCGGAGAGGGCCGGATCTGGGCTCCCTCAGGCCCCGGCGAAGTGGGTGCGGGAGGCGGCGACGTGGCGCGCCCTGAGTGGCTACAGGCGGCGGCGGGATGACGTGTCGCTCTGTGGTTGGTCGGGGCTACGTGTCCGGCGGACACGTCCGGCGGCAGTGGATCTGTCCAGCGGCGCGAGAGGGAGTTAGGAGAGTCCAAATGAGGTGTAGTTTTCACCCACACGATCGTGATCCAACGAAAAAGAGCATGGAGGGGGTTTAGATGGGTTAGTGGGCTGTTTTGGAGGGGTGTTGGGCTGCAACAAGAGAGGGGCTTTTGCGGTTACCCGGTTAACCGTTGGGGCATCAAACGACCTCCAAATGGAACGAAATTTGACAGGCGGCCTACCAGTGATGTACCAAGGCCACTCGACAAATTTCGACCCATTCCGAAAACGTTTTTCTCCCCCTCACGAAATGAGATTGGAGGGGTGCAACGGTGCATGTGGGAGTGTCGGATTGCGAAACAGACAATGGGGAAAAAGCCCGGATGCATGAGACGAACACGAATGCAAATGAGATGCACATGATGACATGAGATGAAATGCATGACATGAACAAAATGCAAAATGAAGACAAAACCCAACCACGAAGGAAATATCATATCGCATAGCCGGAAATGGCAAGAGTTGGAGTTACAATAATGGAAAGTTACATCTGGGGTTACAGCCCACCATTGGGTCCATCGGGTCTCTGTTATTATTCACTCATCGGATAGTATTGTGGTGGGTCAGGCGGTTCTGGTCTTGGAGAAGAACTGTCACTTTACCCCCCCTTAAGCAGAAGCTAGGGCGATCTAAGCATTATTGCACTGACATGGGTGAGCTCATGGCAGCTCTCATTATGTATGCCGACTCTGATAACACAAAATACCCTGGATCTGATGACGAGAAGTCCAACAAGGATAAGAAGAATGGCAATGGTAAGGGTCAGCAACAAAATGTGGCAGGGCATAATGGCAACAACCAGGGCAACGGTGGTATGCGCAGACACCCCGATGGCGGGTCAGATCTAGTAGCTAACACCAACACTGGGTATAAGAACCAGCACCTCAATGGTAATGGTAAGCCGACCTTTGGTGGTACAAAGCCTTTTAATCTTGAGGCGGCACTTAATGACCCGTGCTTGAAGCACAGTCTTCCCAACAAGCCATCCACTCATGTGTGGAAGGATTGTTGGGTTATGTGAGAGTTAAGGAATTACAGCCTCAATCAGAATCATGGCAATAATAATGGGCCGCCCGACGAGTTAAGATTCGACTCTCAGGGGTTTGGCTTTGGCGATGGTGGCTCAAGCTCTGGCTATCTAGGTCAAGGTAACCAGGGTGGTTATAACCAACAATCTGGTCAGGGCAACCAGCAACAAGGTAATCAGTCAGGATATCAGAGTAATCCAAACCAATTAAATGGTGGCCAATACCATGTTTTCACCACAAGTCTTAGCAAATGAGCAGGGCCGGGCGGGCAAAATCCAGGGCCCCGTGCGAAACTACAAAATGGGGCCCTATCACACTAAAAAAATAAACTCATGAGAAATTATAATGTATGTATGTATCCCGCAAAAAATCGCCGATCGATCCTCCTGTAGGCTGTAGCAACGGTGACGCGGTCGCTATTTTGCAATCGATCTGACTACCTATGTTAACGGATATGGCAGGTATATTTATGGGTAGAGGATGAATACAATGGTTCAACAGTGCATTAGAAACTAAATTAATAATGAATGTACTTATGTCTTATAAATTTTCAGGAGCGCCGAAAGTAAGAATAGCTTGCCCAGTAGACTGTAGTTTCTGTAAGTCCTCTGTAGTTGGATAATAGTTTGTTTATGTTTTTTTCTGTCGATGGATCTGAGTGTTCATACGGAAAAGATCTGAATGCAAATTTTTCCCAATAGTTTCTCTTCCGTAAGTCCCCAGCACTAGCAGCATGGATGGGGTACAAAATAAGAGCAAGGAGGCTAGATCAATGGAGCTTACTTGCGATTGCGTGATGGATCGGCGAGTGCTGCATTGCTGCCGGTGGCGTGGAGAGACCGGAAGATGGCGATGTGGCAACTGCCAGGTGAAGGCGGCGCCGATATGTAGGATTTGTTGTTCGTGAAGGTTTGGGTTAGCGATCAGAATTCAAGCAATCTGACAGTGATGGAATCCCCCAGCACAAAGTTATGATCGAGCAATGTGGGATCGCATGGGATTGAGCAACGGCTTGGCTCCCGCCTCGACTCACGCGGAGTCGCAGACACCAAAGGTCCAGCAGCCAGGCCCAGGAACTCCATTTTCTTTTTGAGAAATATATACTAGTCCAATTAAAATTTGGGGCCCCCAAAATTTATGGGCCCTGTGCAAGCCGCACACTCTGTACCACTATGGGCCCGGCCCTGCAAATGAGATCATAAGGTTCATAAGCGTGCTGTCAATGCCGTTGAGCCAGCGGTACCCCAATACCTATGGTGGTCAGAGCATCCAATCACATGGAGTCAAGAGGATCACCCACCCCGGGTTGAGAATCCGGGTCACCTGGCATTGGTGGTAGCCCCTCAGGTTGGTGTCTATAGATTCACTAAGGTACTCATGGATGATAGCAGCAGTATCAACATCCTGTACTATGACACTTTTCGTCGGATGAATTTAAATAACAGTGATCTTAAGCCATCTTCCACAGTCTTTCATGGTGTGGTGCTTGGTAAGTCAGCATATCCTATGGAAAAAATTGCCTTGGAAGCCTTCGATGATGATTATGACTACACGGCAGACACACTGTTGTTTGAAGTGGTCAAAATCAAGAGTCCATATCATGCTTTGTTTCGACGGTCGACTTATGCTAATTCATGGCTCGCCCTTGCTATGTCTATTTACAACTCAAGATGCCAAGGCAAAAGGGTACAATTACGGTCCATGGTGATCAGAAAATTGCCTTGGAGTGTGAGGAAGGAGATATGGCTTATGTAGAGTTAGCCTGCCCTACCGAGGAGCTTAAGTTTTACAAGGATAATGTTGACCTGACTGATATGACCCCTCTAAAGAAGCCCACTATTAAGCAGGACCCTTTGTTGAAGTTTAAGTCAGCTAATGATACCAAGCAAGTTGATTTTATCCCTTGCAACTCATCTAAGCAGTTCACTGTGGGGGCTAATATGGATCCTACATAGGAAAGCACGCTCGTCGAGTTCATTTGTGAGAATCGGGACATCTTTGCATGGAAACCTCCTGACATGCCAGGTGTACCTAGAGATTTCGCTGAGCACACTCTTAATGTGGATCCTAAGTTTAAGCTTGTTAAACAATTCCTCCATCATTTCAATGAAGAGTGACGTAAAGCTAATGGAGAAGAGGTAGCTCGGCTCTTGGCGGCTGGGTTTATTGTGGAAGTTTTTCACCCAGAGTGGTTAGCTAACCATGTGCTTGTACTCAAGAAGAACGACACATGGCGCATGTGTGTTGGCTACACAGATCTCAACAAAGCTTGTCCAGCTGATCCATTTGCTCTCCCCCGTATTGATCAGATCATTGATGCAATGGTGGTTTGTGAGAGTCTATGCTTCCTGCATGCTTATTCTGGTTATCATCAGATCAATATGGTGGTTAAGGACCAAGAGAAGACGGCTTTCATCACACCTTTTGGAGCTTTCTGTTATGTTCTATGCCTTTTGGCCTCAAGAGTGCTCAGGTGACTTATCAGCACTGTGTTCAGAATTGTTTTCACAATCAGATCAGGCGCAACGTTCATGCTTATGTGGATGATATTGTGGTCAAGTCTAGGAAGAATGAGACTCTCTTGGGTGATTTGAAAGAAACTTTTGATAATCTCCGGGTCTATAGGATGATGCTTAACCCGGACAAGTGTGTCTTTGGTGTACCTATAGGGAAGCTGTTAGGTTTCCTGGTCTCGGAACGAGGCATTGAAGCTAACCCGGAGAAGATTAAGGCCATCACTTCACTCTCTAAGTCGGCGTGTGTTAATGATGTCCAGCATCTGGTGGGTCGTATTGCGGCTTTGAGCCAGTTCATAAGTAGCCTGGGAGAGAAGGCAATTCCCCTATACCAGATGATGAAGAAAATAGGTCACTTTGTTTGGAGTGATGCTACCAATGAGGCATTTGGGGCGCTCAAGAAATAGTTAGCTCAGCCGCCCATCCTTCTAGCTCCCATTGAAAAAGAGCCTTTGCTCATGTATGTGGCGGCTAATAATAAGGCAGTCAGCGTGGCAGATGTCATGGAGCACAAGGAGGCAGGGAAAGAGTACCCAGTCCAGTGGCCGGCTTACTATGTCAGTGAGGTTTTGACCGAATCCAAGCAAAGATACCCACATTGGCAGAAGTTGGTGTTTGGGGTGTTCATGGCGAGGCGCAAGTTGAAACGTTATTTCTTTGGGCATCCTATTACTTTGGTCAGCTCTGCTCCTTTGGGAGATATTATTCAAAATAGAGAAGCCACAGATTTTTCATTATGCGAACAACTTCTTCATCATCTGAGTTGTAGCCCTTGATTGGATTGAGGGTTTTGGTAAAAAATTATGTATATCGTGCTTGGCACATAGAGAAATTCCTTTACTAGGAACGTGGTCCTTGGAGCTTGTCCTGGCTTCAAAGGCTTCATCAGCACTTGCATCATTTGATTTGGAAGTTCTGATTCATCATAGATGCGCCTTGCACCTTTAGTAAGAGGACTGACTGGAACGGCATGAAGTAATTCAGAGGCCAGTGCTTTGTAGTGAGTGTTTTCTGTCATCTAGTCAAGCACCCATGAATTCACATCATCAACATTGCCATTGATGTGCAGCGTGGCATAGAACTGAAGAATGAGTTCTTCATTCCAATCGCAGATGTCGGTGCAGAAGTTGAGTAGCCCAGCATCATGAAGAACACTGAGGACTAAGGGTGAAGCATGGAAGAGACTCCATATCCACATGAGGAATGCTCATGGTTAAAAACGTTGTCTTTGTCGAACAGCAGTGTGGAACAGAAGTTCATCTGGCTAGCAGTCCAAAAACGCTTGCGACAGAGTCTAGCAAAGTCATATGGATTGTAGTCAGTGAAGAAATGATGCTCAACAAAGAAGTCATCAGCCTTGAACTTCTGCTTCTTGGTGTGAGGATTCTATGTCTTGGGCTAAAGATTTGCAGTTGTTGTCTTCATAGCCTCTTGATGCACAGCCTCTGGAGCCACAGGCTGAGGAATTTCAGGAGTAGTGTCATCAGCAGCAGCCTTGGCCTCAATTTCTTCAGCACTAGCGGCTGGAACTTCTTCAAGATTAGAAACAAGTGAGGCTTTATGTCCTTCAGAGCCCGTATGAATTTCTTAGGTTTGGACTGGGGACTGAGGAAGTTTGTGTAGAGGTGTGGTCGGAGGTGAGTTGGGGTGATGACTTTCCCAATAGTCACCATTCCGAATTGGAGTTGTTGACCCAATGTCCACATCCTCGTCTTCTTCATCAATTTCTTCAACACCTGCCTCTTCAACTGTGAACTGAGGTATGGGCAATGATACCAGAGGAGTTGAAGGGATATTATTCACTTTAATTTCTTCATCCAACTACTCTGACGTAGGAGCAGAAGGATGTTCTTCATCCGACTCACTAGAAATCACATATTCCTCACCAAAGGGAACAATCTTCTTTGATGGCATGCTTGATATTGGAATAGCATCTATCGGTTTTGCATAAGAGCTTGTTAAAGCCTTCACTTTCTTTGGACCTGAAGACTCTGAGGTTGCAGATGCTTTCCTTTTCTTTACTATTGCCTTCTCTGCAGCTTCGGTCTTCTTCGCTTCCGATGAAGAAGGAAGGTTGATACTTTTCATATGAGGTGACTTGGTAGGAGGAGCAGATGAAATTGGTGCAATTTCTTCAGGCACAACTGATGCAGTTGCCTTGGCATGTTCAGTTTCCTCAGGCTCAGTAGCAGATGCTTCAACCGGCATGGCTTGTTCTTTAGGCGCAACATTGGAGGTTGCTCTGGCAATTTCTTCAGAGGCTGGAATCTCTTCAGCAGCCTTGGTACTTTTAGAATCATCAACGGTATGCTTTTCATCAGCTATGCTTGCTTGTTCTTCAGTAGGCTGAGCAGATGCCTCAACTTGAGGAATTTCATGTTGCGATGAAGCTGCAACATTTGATATAAATCCCTTCGCCATTTTGATGAATCTGACTTTGGCTCCTAGCCAATCTGCATGATATGCGTCAAATTCATGATTGAGTGCTTCGATCTCAGTTTGCATGGTCACAAGTTCATCATGAGTCATTTTGACAACATTCTTCTTCAGAAAACGCTCCTTCTTGTACTGAGCTTTCTTCAGTTGCCTGGCCTTCTCGAATTTCCATTTTTCTTTGTTAATAAAGGCCGTCAACATATGACTTTGGCCAGGTGTGAGATTGAAATCAGGCAAAGGAGTGTTAGGGTCCTTGTGCCAGAGATCTATGAAGTCAAGGATCAATTTTGGATCTAGCAGAAGCGGCACATCACTGCCTTTGGCTCTAGCAGCCCTTTGCTGTCTAACTCTGACGATTTCAGCCAATTCATCATCATCAGCTTCGTCTTCGCTTGACGGTACTTGAAAGGCGACCTGCTTCTTGTGAGGACTTGACCTTGTGCCTCGTCCAGCAGTGGCCTTTTTCTTCAGCAACGTTGGGCCAGTTGAGGACCGAGGAGGAGCCTAAGAACTTGCAGATGCTCATGAAGCAATTGATATTCCAGTGGTCATTTGGCAAGAGGCAAGATGCGCAGGTGCTGAGGACTTTGCAGTAGTTGATGAGGATTTTGCAGAGGGGACTGGAGCTGCTTTTGAGGAAGTAGCTTCAAGAACAGGTCATGAGGTCTTTGAAGAGTGTGGTCGTGAGGGCATGGCAGCTGAGGAACTGGGCTTGTGAGCAGGCTTCTTTGGCATAGCCTTCTTAGGCTTGCTAGCAGAGGCCTCAGCAGCGACAGCAGCAGAATCTTCATTGAATTTCTTCACTACTTCTCTGGCCATTTTAACCAACTTACCTTGCCGCTTTGCCCATTCTTTTGGAAATTCCTCACCACACTTGATGCTAGTGGGATCAGCTTCTTGGCCTGGTGCCAATTGAGGTCTTGGGCATGGAGGGTGTACGGCGAATTTCTTCATGTACTTAGGAGTCACATATTTGTACTCCCTCCATTCTCGTGCCCATCTCCTCTCTATCCTCTGAATGCGCACTTTGCGCTCATTCTTGGTCTCCTTGCCATGAATTGCTTCATCAGGAGTGCAGTACCCTACATAGATATCATCAGGGATCTCGAAAGCAGTATTCACTTCTAGTCTCTTGCCTCCCTTCTGGGGTATTTTGCCATCAACCATTTCTCTTCACTTGAGGATTTTGAACAATTGAATTCTCAGATGAGATATGCAATTTGTCTTCGAGGAACACTGCAAATGAGTTAAGTTGATGAGAACCTAGAGATTCAGTAGCGGACATGTGTACCTGTGAACAGAATATAGGTGCGAAGAATTTGGAGAGGTCATATGCATTCTCAGAAGTTTTTCAAAAGAAACAAGTTTGAGGAATTTGACCATGGGTGTCTTGAGGAATTTCACTAAGCATTCTTTGACTTAGGTTCCAGAGTTTTATAGATTGAAAATCCACACAATTGAGGAATCTTGAAGAAAATGTGGCTTAGAGAAACAAATCAAGAACTGATGCAATTGTGGTGTTTAAGAGTGTGGAGCTTGAAGAATAAACACCTTTTAAAGATTTTGTGGAAATCATCAGAATCAACAAGGGCAGTAAAAATAGATTTTATTTACCCCTCACGAAGAACATGACGAACTGAGAGAAGAAGTTGAGAAGCTCGTCCATTCAGATCTTTCACACCCTAACTTGGCGGCGGAAGACAGCTACGGCGGTGGCAGAGTGAAGATTTCCGCGGCCGGCGTGAGTACGACGGCGACGAGGTCGAGGCAGTGAAGCTCTTCCTCACCGGCGATGATGGAAGTAGCGGCGGCGCTAGGTCAGAGAGCTCGATCGAGGGGGGTGAGGTCGAGCGGGGTAAATGAGGTCAGAGGAGGGTGAGGGGTATTTACAGCCAAGGTGAAAAACTGCTTGTTCGAGGAAAATGGACGAACGTGCGCCTGACCCTTCTCATCCTAGCGACATGTGTCACCCCACGTACTGAGAAGTGGAGATCGTTTTAGATCGTGGGTGAGTATTTTAATCTTATCATGGGATGTGGAACGGTTTGGGCGGCAAAAGCCGAAAATTGAGATATGAAAATTTTAATGTTTCGTTCGCAAATTCTTCAGCTGACAAGGACACGGTGAAGATTTTGATCGGGTTTCAAATAGAACGCACATGAAGAATTTGTGAACAAACTGTGTTGAGTTTAGCATAGAGGGGGAAGGGTCCGATCACATTAACTTAGCAGAAAAGTCAACTTGAAGAATTTGCGATAAGTGAATACTGTAGAGGACTTGAAAACTCATATATATATATATATAGTCCATGAGGAACACAGTCTGAAAGAGTGAAAAGTTTGCAAAGTTGAAGAATTTGAGCAACTGGGGAATTTCAAAAAATGAAGAAAAACTCAAATTGAAGATTTTCAACTTTTGTTGGTGGCGTGACCCACCTTATAAGAATGATGATTTCAGACGCCGCGTACAATTGTCGTAGGGCTTTGAGAATCAAATTATTCGTTAATTTCTTCACACTTAGAGGTTCATGGATTGAAGAAAAAGGTTACTTCGTGTATTGCACATCTAAGTCATCAATTTTGCATAAATGTTAGGATGTGTGTCCTTTTCAAAGAACATTTGAAGATTCTAGGATATTTAGCTCACATTGCAACTTGCTAAATCTCTTCACATCCAAGGGCTTTGTGATTATATCGGCTAGCTGTTCATCAGTCTTCATGTGCTCAATAGAGATGTCGCCCTTCAACACGTGATCTCGGAGAAAATGATGATGAATCTAGATGTGCTTTTGTCTTCGAGTACTGAACTAGGTTATGAGCAATCTTGATGGCACTCCCATTGTCACAAAAGAGTGGCACATTCTTCACATTGGTGTCATAGTACTTGAGGGTTTCCTTGATCCATAGCAATTGAGCGCAACATGAACCAGCAGCAATGTACTCAGCTTCAGCTGTAGAGAGTGATACGCAATTCTGCTTCTTCGAGGACCCACGTGCCAAAGATCTTCCAAGGAAATGGCATGTTCCTAATGTTGACTTGCGATCCACACAACCACCAGCATAGTCAAAGTCAGAATATCCAATGAGATCAAAAGCCGAGCCCTTGGGATACCGTAATCCAAGTGTTGGAGCGTGAGCTAGATATCGAAGAATATGTGTCGGAGTAAATAACCATGGGTAGCCTAGCCGGCTCCCCCTGGCCCTTCTGAAAAAATTATGAGCCGATTCGGCCCTCAAGAATCCAAGACACGGGGCCGCCTTCCCCTTGCCGGCTGTCTCCCGGGCCGGCTATCGGAAGGCGGCCCGACTTCAGCCCTCATGAGGAAAGCCGCGGGAGGGCCGGCTCCTAGAAGCCGGCCGTGAGAAGGCCGACTCCTAGAAGCCGGCTCCCACAAAGCAGTCAAGATCGTACCCTCGAAGTCTGCATCCACATAATGGCGATGTGACGGGGCGTGGCTACAGCGAAGCCTGCCACCCCCGAATCCCGAAGCACGCCTGGCACAGTGCGCTGTACGGGTGGCCATGACCCGTCCGACGCGGCACTGTTGCCACGTTGACCCTGACGTCATCCACGACGGGTTGCCAGCGCGGCCCACGGGCGGTGGGCCCCTTCGGGCAGAGAGACACCTGAAGGCGGCCAGGCCTCCCCCAGTCGGCCCGAGACAGAGTGGGCTCCCCACAGCCGGCTTGCCACCTCCCTCAAAGGAGATGCCCCATTAAGGAGATAAGATGCGGTGAGGCTACAGTGATCACCCGCCGGACGGCGGCACAGTAGCCACGCCCACCTCAGCGAAGCCCTCGTCACCAGGATTGAGCCACAATAACCAGCCGCCGACAAGGCCCTGGACAGTGCGGCCTGCCTGTCGACCAAGGAGCCAGCAGCCGACGGGACCCACCAGCCGGCGGGCCCCAGCAGTCGGCGCAGAAGCCGGCGAGTGTAGACACAGACGGCTGGGCCCCATGCCCAGCCGGATTACCATTGTACCCCCGGGGGATAGGCCTATATAACCCCCCCGGGACACCCATGCAAAGGGTTGATCCCTGCTAGTCTTAGACACCACATAGGGAGGAGAAGAGAGCGAGCCATGCCCTTCTTCCTCCTCTCGCTGAACAGCTCAAGAAGCATCGTGTAGCTACTTGTTCATCTAGTAATCATGCGGAGACCCCGCAGAGCAGCAGTAGGGGTGTTATCTCCACGGAGAGCCCCGAAGCTGGGTAAGATTCGCCGGCGTGCATGTCTTCGCCTCATCTCGTTTCCAGGCACCGGTGCCGTCTTACTGGCTCCCACAATGATAAGCCACCCGTTGGCATATGTCGCACCTGCCACGCGACATTTGGCGCCCACCGTGGGGCCAGGTGCACCGTCGTCCGAAGACCTGTTCTGGACGGGAACCCTCTTCCTCCCCCGCGAGCGTAGCTAGCCCGACACGCCCGATGGCGCTTGCCACGATGCGCTGCAAGGCGTCACCAACGTCTGTGAGGCGAGTGGCCTCGCCTATCTCCTTGACAAGACCCTCATCTCCGACGAGCTCTCCTCTGACGCGGGCACCGACCACCTCGTCAACTCCTCGGCCAGCTCCACGTCTCCGGCGAGCCTGCTGTGGACTTGGAGTCGGTTGTCTCCATCGATCCGATGCCTCTCGACTCCGACACGGCCTCACTCGACACTTTCCCCACCGATGTCACGATCTACAACGAACCGCTTCCCCGGGTCGATGGCTGCGACGCTGTCACCACCGAGGTGATGGTCATCGGCCACGGCGGCGCTTCTGACGAGAGCGCCCACGACGCCCCGCACGCGGCGGTCCACGACTTGTCCATCCCCCTCCCGGCGGATGCCGACGCTGAAGCACTGGAGGCTCGCCGCCTCGCCCTCCTCACGGAGGGCCGGAAGTTGGTTTCCATGAGACGCCTTGCTGAGTCCCACCGACGCGAGGCCGACCGCGCCGCCTTTGGCACGCCGCCCCTAGGCGGGCCCAGCCGGGCCGGCATTGTCAGACAGCGCGGCGCTGTCGTCGCTGATACGCTAGGCGTCGACCGCCCAGTCTACGCTACTCCACTCGAGAACCTGCGCGCCGCCCAGGCGGCCGTAGACGAGCTAGATGGACTAGGGGCCGAAGAACTCCCCCACATGACCCGACGCATCCAGCAGCTGATCGATGCAGCCGCGCAGCGGCACGAAGCCGACACCTGTGCGGAAAGCCCTCCCCTGCGCCAAGATCACGGCGCTACGTCCCGGACGCCGACTACGGGTAAAACACGCGCGCGGCGCGAGAAAGAGCCGGCTGCCAGCCGAAGCCGAACCTGAGTCTCCATCGAGCTAGACGCAGAAGGCCACCCCTGGGCCGTGGAGTGGCGGGGCAACCCGCCTCCGCCTCGGCCCCGTGGAGAGAGATATCCCACCCCACCGCCTGTTACGCATCCGACTCTCAGCGGCCGGCTAGGTCGCCGCGAAGGAGTCGACGAGAACGACGCCCGCCATCGGATCGACCGCCTGGCGCGATCCCTGGCGCTGGAAGAAGAAGACGATGTCGGCCCGCCTTGCTTCGACCCCCGCATCCGCGACGAGCCTTTCCCCAAAGGGTTCTCGCTCCCAAGAGACACGCCCAAGTGCAACGGCTCCATGAAGCCGGAAGATTGGTTGATCGACTACTCCACGGCGGTTAGCATAGCCAACGGCAACAGGCGCGTTGCCGTGAAGTACGTGCCCCTCATGCTGCAGGGCACGGCTTGGACCTGGCTCAACAGCCTCAAGCCATACATCATCAATAGCTGGCTAGACTTCACAGAAGCCTTCGTCCGCAACTTCACCAGCACCTACAAGCGGGCTCCCAAGCCCAGACAGCTCTCCTTGTGCGTACAAGGCCCCGCCGAGTCCACTCGCGACTACCTCACGCGTTGGGCCGAGCTCCGCAACTCTTGCGAAGGGGTGCACGAGGTGCAAGCCATAGAATACTTCACTGTCGGGTGCCGAGAAGGCACCCTCCTCAAGCACAAGCTCCTCTGCGACAAGCCGACTACCCTCGATGAGCTTCTGGTCATAGCGGACAAGTACGCCACCGCCGACTCCTCAATGAAGACCGAACTCCGGGTAGACGCGTCCGGGAAGGTACTCAACCCGGCGCCCAATACGCCGGCTGGGGACTCCAGTCGACGCCCACACCAGAACGACCATAAGCGCAAGGGCCCCGTGCCGCCCTCCACCAGTCGGTAGGTGTCCACAGTCGAAGACGAGTAGCCTGAAGGGCGGCCCGCGCCCAAAAAGCAGAGGGGCGGCAAGCCGGCTTGGCAGCCGGCCTTCTCCTACGAGCAGACTCTCAACGCCCCGTGCAAGTTCCACAGCGGCGCGAAGCCGTCCAACCACACGACCCGGAAGTGCCACTGGCTCACCCGAATCTCCAAAGGCGAAGGGCTCACGCCGCCTCCGCCTGCCGGTCCGCCGCCTCCGGCTCCGCAGCTACCGACCGTTGGGCCCGCAGTCGGAGCCATGCACGATGAGTTCCCCGACGAGCATGCCGCATATGTCATCTTTACAAGCCAGCCCAAAGACCGGCGCAACAAACGCCGAGAGCACCAAGAAGTCGGCATGGTCGCTGCCAACCCCGTCGAGCACATGCATTGGTTAGAAAAACCTATCAGCTGGAGCCGGGCCGACCACCCAGAGGTGATGCCGTCTCCCTGCTCTTATGCGTTGGTTTTGGATGCCACCCTTGCAACAGATAGACGCGCCGCCCGTTTCTCCCGCGTGCTGATAGACGGCGGGAGCAGCATCAACATCCTGTACTGTGACACCCTGGAGAAGCTGAACGTCAAGACGAAGCAACTCATGCCTACTTGGACTGTGTTCCATGGCATCGTACCCGGCCTGTCCTGCGCCCCCATTGGCCAGATCAAGATTGATGTACTTTTTGGGGACAAGGAGCATTTCCGCCGGGAAGCGATCTGGTTTGAAGTGGTGGACCTGGAGAGCCCCTACCATGCATTGCTTGGCCGACCTGCCTTGGCCAGGTTCATGGCAGTTCCCCACTATGCATACGTCAAGATGAAGATGCCGAGCACCAAGGGCATCATCACCATAGCCGGCGATTACAAGAAGTCCTCCAAGTGCGCAACAGCCAGCAGCCGGCTGGCCGAGTCCCTTGTGATTGCCGAAGAAAAGAAGATATTGGACCGAGTCGTGGCCATGGCCGGCAAATAGTCGGCCTTGTCCCCCGATCCCAAGGAGCATGATGCTCAAGGATCTTTCCAGCCGGCCAAGGAGACGAAGAAGATACCTCTTGACCCCGAGCACCCAGAGAGGTTTGCCGTCATCGGGGCGAACCTAAACAGCAAATAGGAAGGCGAGCTCACCGATTTCCTCCATGAGAATCGGGACATCTTTGCATGGTCCCCCAAGGACATGCCGGGTGTTCCGAAGGAATTCGCCGAGCACAAACTACACGTCCGAGAAGACGCAAAGCCAGTCAAACAACCCCTCCGCCGACTGTCGGAGGAGAAAAGAAGGATTGTGGGAGAGGAGATAGCCCGACTTCTGGCAGCCGGCTTCATTATGGAAGTTTTCTTTCCAGAGTGGCGCGCCAACACGGTCCTCGTGCTAAAGAAGAATAACAAGTGGCGCATGTGCATAGACTACACGAGCCTCAACAAGGCCTGCCCCAAAGATCCCTTTGCCCTGCCAAGGATTGACCAAGTGATAGACTCCACGGCCGGATGCGAGCTGTTGAGTTTCTTGGATGCTTACTCAGGATACCACCAGATAAAGTTAGATCCGGCAGACCGCCTGAAGACCGCCTTCATCACGCCATTCGGAGCCGTCTACTACCTGACTATGACATTCAGCTTGAGAAATGCCGGTGCCACTTTTCAGCGTTGCATGCAGAAGTGCCTCCTCAAGCAGCTCGGCAGAAATGCCCACGTCTACATAGACGACATTGTGGTGAAGACGGAGAAGCACGGCACCTTGCTGGAAGACCTCAAGGAAACATTTGAGAACCTACGCCGATTCCAAATCAAGCTCAACCCCAAGAAATGCGTGTTCGGAGTGCCAGCCGGCCAGCTCCTAGGCTTCCTGGTCTCCGAAAGCGGCATCGAATGCAACCCAGTAAAGATCAAGGCCATTGAGAGAATGTCGATTCCCACCAAACTTCAAGACGTCCAGAAGTTTACCGGATGCTTGGCCTCCCTGAACCGCTTCATCAGCCGGCTCGGAGAGAAAGCTCTTCCCTTCTACCGTCTCATGAAGAAGACCAACCACTTCGAGTGGAATGACCAAGCCGACCAAGCTTTTCACGAGTTGAAGAAGATGCTGGCCACGCCGCCTGTCCTGGCGGCGACGACTGAGAAAGAGTCCATGCTCCTCTACATTGCCGCAACCAGCCGGGTGGTCAGCACCGTCATCGTAGTCCAACGCCCAGAAGAGGGCCGAGCCCAGCCGGTCCAGAGGCCGGTGTACTATTTGAGCGAGGTGTTGTCTACCTCGAAGCAGAACTACCCGCACTACCAGAAGATGTGCTACGGCGTGTACTTCGCCGCCAAGAAGCTGAAGCCCTACTTCCAAGAGCATCCCATCACGGTCGTATGCACCGCCCCGCTGGCCGAGATCATAGGCAGCCGGGATGCATCCGGCCGGGTGGCGAAATGGGCCATCGAGCTGGCCCCTACACGATCTTCTACCAGCCTCACACCGCCATCAAGTCCCAAGCATTAGCCGACTTCCTCGTCGACTGGGCCGAGACCCAGTACCTACCGCCAGCTCCCGACTCCACTCATTGGCGCATGCACTTCGATGGGTCCAAGATGCGCACTGGCTTGGGAGCCGGCGTCATCCTCACCTCTCCCAAAGGCGACAAGCTCAGATACACGCTGCAAATTCACTTTGCTGCCTCCAACAACGTGGCCGAGTACGAGGCGCTCATACACGGGCTCTGGCTTGCCAAAGAACTTGGCATTCGCAGGATCCTATGTTATGGCGACTCGGACTTGGTGGTCCAGCAATCATCCGGCGACTGGGATGCCAAGGACGCAAATATGGCAAGCTACCGCTTCCTCGTTCAGCAGATCAGTGGGTATTTTGAAGGATGCGAGTTCCTCCACGTACCGCGAGCCGACAACGAGCCAGCTGATGCCCTGGCTCGAATAGGCTCCACTCGGCAAGCAATACCAACCGGTGTCTCTCTACAACGCCTCCTCAAGCCGTCTCCAGAGTCCGATTCCATCTTCGTGCCGCCTGACCCCGACGCGGCCGGCTCGAAGAACCAAGCAGGTGACCCGGGGACTTTGATAGTCGGCCAGGGGACATCAGCAGGCGGCTCGGGGACTTCCGTAGTTACACCCGACCCGGGGACTGCCACACCCGGCTCGGGGACTGCGGTAGTCGGCCCGGAGTCTACACCAACACAACATGCGGCGGCCGACTCCAGCATTTCACCGCCCAGCCTGCCCGCCCTGGTCGCAGTAGCCGTGTTGGCAATAGAAGAAGTCACAGCTCCATCTTGGGCTCAATCCATCCTCAACTTGCTAATAAACGAAGATCTGCCGGCTGACGAAACAGAGGCAAGACAAGTCCAACGCCGAGCCGGAGCATACACAATCGTTAACAGAGAACTCGTCAAGCGCAGTGTCACTGGAGTCCTCCAGCGATGCGTCGAGCAAGAGAAGGGCATTGCAATCCTCAGAGACATCCACCAAGGAGAATGCAGCCACCATGCGGCCTCAAGATCACTCGTCGCCAAAGCCTTCCGCCATGGTTTCTTTTGGCCGACTGCTTTGGATGACGCCAAGGGGTTAGTTAAACATTGCAAAGGATGCCAACTCTTCAGCTCCAAGCAACACATGCCGGCTTCAACACTCAAGACCATTCCCCTCACTTGGCCGTTCGCCGTTTGGGGACTGGACATGGTGGGCCCATTCAAGACAGCGCGCGGCGGCATGACACATCTGCTTGTCGCCGTGGACAAATTCACCAAATGGATTGAGGCAAAGCCGATCAAGAAGCTGAATGGGCCGACTGCCGTAACATTTATCGCAGATATAACAACTCGGTACGGCGTGCCACACAGCATCATCACCGACAATGGCACGAATTTCGCCAAGGGAGCCTTGGCACGTTTCTGCGCGATGCAAGGCATCCGGTTGGACCTAGCGTCCGTTTCCCACCCGCAGTCAAACGGCCAGGTCGAGCGAGCCAACGGCCTCATCCTTTCCGGCATCAAGCCCCGACTGGTCGTACCACTGGAGCGTTCAGCCGGCTGTTGGCTCGATGAGCTGCCGGCCGTCCTCTAGAGTCTGCGCACTACACCAAACAAGTCAACCGGCTTCACTCCTTTCTTCCTCGTGTATGGTGCCGAGGCGGTCATCCCAACTGACATCGAGTTTGACTCGCCTCGGGTAACCATGTACACGGAAGCGGAGGCCAAGGAAGCACGAGAAGACGGCGTCGACCTGCTGGAAGAAGGCGGACTGTTAGCCCTCAGCCGGTCCGCCATCTATTAGCAGGGCCTACACCGCTACCACAGCCGGAAGGTCAAGCCATGATCCTTCCAAGAGGGCGTTCTTGTGCTCCGGCTGATCCAGCGAACAGCCGGCCAGCACAAGCTCTCGGCCCCTTGGGAGGGCCCCTTCGTCATCAGCAGAGCCTTAGGCAACGACTCCTACTACCTGATCGACGCGCAGAAGCCGAAGGCACGAAAGAGAGACGACTCCGGCAAGGAGTCGGAACGACCATGGAATGCCAACCTCCTCCAAAGATTTTACAGTTGAAATGCAGTATGTATCACGCTAACTTTTGTACTAAGTATGAGACAATAGGCCCCCCGAGGAGAGCTCGGGGACTGCCATCTTTTAGCTATGAATGAAAAGTATCATGCTTATGACCTTGTCATTACATTCACTTTTTCCGTCCGGCACCAGGTTCGTCTAGTCGGCCCGGGGACTGGCCGCCTGGAGTTATATTAGAAGTCCTACCCGCAGTCAGACAAGTAGTGTGCCGGCTCCCAAGCCTTCTCTTGCCAAAAGTCGCAGATCGAAGAACCGGCTTTCCGGCTGGCAAGAGTTAAAGGCAGGAAAGGACGCCCACACGAAAAACGACTAGGGACTAACGGACTAATAAAACAAAAGCCGGTTTTTCTCCCACCATCGACCGACTACCAGAGTAGCCGGCCGGCCGGCTTCCATTCACCTCGCTTCAATCTAAGAAAGCTTGAGTACTTGCCTTCCCAAAAGGGGAAGGCCTCAAAGGAAACAGCCTAAGGATAAAAAGCATACACGAATGGAAACCAAACACGCACACAATAATATTTACATAAAAGACCTTCAAAAGGCCAGCATTCAACATAGTTCGAATACACCGCCAGTGGGTGGAACTGCGCAAGTTTAATAAAATTGTTCAAAAGGCAACAAGCAGGAAAAAACAAGGACGGCAGATTAAGCCAAGGGAGCGACTGGAGAGCCGGGCAGGTCGGTGGAGACGGCAGTGCCAGCTGGAGGAGTGGCCAGCTGGCGAACCTCGGCATGATCACCGCCTCCCGCAGAGGGAGCGCTAGCACGCGCCTTGTTGCCGGAGGCACGATCAGGTTGAGGCTAGCTGGCCGCTTCATCGGTCGGCTCAACGTCTTCGCCTTCCTCTCCTTCGTCGTCTTCGCCTTCGTCGCTGGAGGCGATCTCCTCTGCCGAGTCTTCACCCGCTACCGGGTCCAGCCCGAACCACTCCTCCGGCTGGGCAACGCCGTCGCATTAATTTCAGGAGCGAAGACGCTGATGTCAGTACACTCGGCGATCGTCGAAGCGTGCTGAGCGATAGCCGGCTGCACCTCCTCCATCTCTTCGTCGGCCTCCAGCCGCTAGGTGCGCAGCTAGTCCAGGTTCAGCCCCGGATACCAGGCTCGGACGAACTCCAGCGCCCACCCAGCTCCAAGCCGGGCTGCCGATGCCTTCCAGGCCTCGAAGCGGCCAACCGCAACCTCCAGCCAGTCGGCAGTCCGACTCGGGGTGCGGGGAATCGTCTCGCTTGGCCAGAGGGCGGCCAACAACTGTGCCCCGGTGCGCTGGAGGTGGCGGAGCATACGGTGAGCCGGCTGCAGCCGGGCTTGGACCGCCAAGAGTTGCTCCTCAAGCGTCTGGCTCGCGTCCGGCGCGATTTCAGCCCCCGCCTGCCGGCGCGCCTCGCGATGGGCCTCGATGGATTGGGTGGCGAAGATGGAGTAGCCGGGAAAGTAGTCTGCACAGAGAACAAAAAGCAGCACAAGTCAGAACACAAATCAGGGATCAAGGGGCAAGCAGGGAGTGAAGAAGGTGGCTTACCGTCGATCAGATCCTCGATACGACTGAAGCCCTCGCTGAGCGCTTGCTTTGCTTCAGCCCAGCCCGCCGCTTCGGTCTCGAACTCGGCCTTCAGGGCGTCCTCGCTGTCCTGCACCTTCTTCAGGGCCGCCTTGTGGCTCTCCTCCTGGCCAGCCAACTTCTTGGCCAGGCGGTCACGCTCCAGGACCAAGGAGTTGTACTCGGCTTCCTTGGCGCGAAGGGCGGCCTGGGCCCCGCTGAGCTGCCCCCTCAAGTCGGCATTGGCTCCTGCAAGCATGAAGACAAAGGAAAAATTAATAAGGAAGAAGTCGTCAAGGAAGATCTGACCCGGCTGCTCAGCAGTCGGCCCGAATCTCGGGGACTACACCCAGTGGGTGCGCTGACGCGCCCCCACAGGAGATGAACGAGACAAACACGCACTCCGGCTGCTGGTCAGGTCCTCGGTTCTCCGGCCCAGCTCCTGAGCCTGGGAGTTGAAGGCGGCTGCGCGGAGGTTATGATACTCCTGGAAGATTATACAGGAGGCGAGGATAAGTTAAGTTGTCAGAACCTAGTAAGTTTCAAGCCGCCTGCGCAGCAGCCGACTCGGAACTCGGGCTACACCCAGTGGGTGCGCTGACGCGCCCCCACGGAAGAAATCAAAAGAGCAAAATAACCAAGGCCAGAAGACTCACCCGGATGACGGCCCGCGTCTCGAGGAACTCTTGGGTGTATCGCTGCAGCGAGGCGGCCTGAGCTTGAAGCCGGTTCCGGACCTCCTGGGCCGCCGCGTTCAGCTCGCCCGTCCCCCCGCTGGGAGTCCACTCGGACGTGCTGGCGCTGGCCGCCTCCAGGGCCTCCGCTGTCTGGCTGGTGCCCGTTGCTCGGTGCGGTTCCGGCGCGGCGGCGCCACCCCCTGCGCGCCGGCGCAATGCCGGCTGCGCCTTGAGGCCGGCCCCTGCCTCTGGCTCGCCCCCGGACGGCTGCTCTGGCGCCGCAGCTGATTGGCCACTTTGGCCCGCTCGAGTCGGCGCCGTCTGCGGCGCCCCCTCCATGAAGATTACGTGGTCCTCCCTCCTCTCCATCACCGGCGGGCCTTGGTCGACCTCCTCCGACGTGGGCACGGGAATGTTGGGGGCCACGGTGTGGAGGGGAACGACGAGCAGCGGGGGCTGGTTGTGCGAGGCCTCCGCCTCTGTCTCCGTGGCTGCTGCCTCCGCCTCCGCGGCTGCCGCCTCCGCCCGGGCCTTGGCCGCCGCGTCGGCCTGCTCCTTCGTCGCCTGGGCGGTCCTTCGCTCCGCCGCCTCCTGCTCCTCCCGCGCCTCCCGTGCTTTCCACTCCGTGGCCTCCCTAAGGTCGGCGCGGGGATCCACGCGACGGGAGCTTGAGGACCCTCCAGTCGGCCCGACTATGGAGCCGCCAGGACCTCGCTCAAGGGAAAGCGGCGCCCTATCCGGCAAGCAAAGAAAGGTTTAGAAGAGCTTCAGTCGAAAAAGACAACAAAAAAATATATGCAAGACATTCGACGACTTAGGCCGAGATAGCCTGCGGTTATTTCACTGCCTTGCGGAAGCAGGCCGCCTTCGCGGCCGCCTCATCCCGCTTGGTCGCCGCCGTGGAAGCCTTGGATTTCTTCGGCCGGCTGCCGAAGAAGGTCGACGCGGCCCGGCGCTTCTGCGCGCCGCCACTGGCAGCCGGCATGGCAGATGAGCCCGCACCTTGATGATCAGGCGCCGGCTGGCAGTGCGGGGCGGCTTCGACCTTGTCGTCGTCCGGCTAGTCTTCGAAGCCGGCCCCGAGTCCCACGCATCCGGCCTCGTCGCCTTCCCCCACGATGGCGTCTTCCATGGCGGCCGCTCCCAGGTCCGTATCGTCGGCGTCGTCCACCGTGCGGTCGGGGAGGAGCTGGCGCTCTACCCCCGCGGCCCCGGCTGTCGGCGGAAGAAGAGGGTTCTGCTAAAGGCAAACCAATTGATCAAGGGTCGGCTATCATGAGGCCGGCTACAAAAAGGAAGAAAAGAAGAAAAAACTTACGGCAGGCGGAGGGTTGGCGCGGGAATACGGCTCCTTGCCGTATCGCCAATCCTCGGCGAGCTTGTAGTTGGAGATGTAGTTCACCATGTAAGACACCTCTACATGAGGCATCTCCCTGGTGCTCAGCCGGCACGGGTCGAAGCGTCTGCTCATCTGGCAAATCATGTGAGGCCGGCCTTGGAGCGGAAGTACCCGGCGCTCCACGAAGGCGGCCACCAAGTCGGCTCCGGTCAGGCCCTCCGACTGGATCGTCACCCGAAGCCGGGAGACGGCTGCGTTCCCGACCTGGGACAACGACCTGGCCCGGTAGCTCCACGAAGGTTGCCTCCCAGCCGGCGGGCCGGCTACGTAAGCCGGCAGGTTGACGTAGTCGCCTTGCTGGGCGACGTTCTTCACGTAGAAGTAGGACTTCTGCCAGAGCTTCACCGACTGGATCAGCGGGATGGACGGGAACGGATTGTTCTTGCTCGCCCGCCTCATGGAAATGAAGGCTCCGCAGGGGGTGGGCACGCCCGCGACGACGGTGCCGAGTTTGCTCTGGAAGAATTCCCCCCAGAGCTCGAGAGTGGGGAGAACCCCAAGAAAGCCCTCGCACAGGGTGACAAAAGCCGACAGCAGCATCACCGCGTTGGGCGTGAGGTGATGCGGCTAGAGGTGGTAGAATTCGAGGAAGGCTCGAAGGAATCCGCTCGCCGGGAGGCCGAAGCCGTGCAGGCAGTGCGAGCGGAAGATCACCCGCTCGCCCTCCTCCAGTGCCGGCGAAATCTCCCTCGCCGGCGCTTGACAAACCCGCACGAAGTTCTCGCCCGGCAGGCGCCGCGTCCGGCGGAGGAACTCGACGTGGTCCTCGTGGACGTTGGAGCCATCCCACGAGCTCGACAGCGCCATGGGAGTGATGCGGCGGGGAGCAAGACGAAGCGACGGCGGAACAGCGCGGCAATGGGTTGCTGCGGCGGCGAAGAGAAGAAGAAGGAAGGCGAGAAGGGGCGGAGTGAGGCAGAGCGTGCGAGCCTCTGCCGCTCTCCCTCCTCCTCCTACTTATAGACCTGCGCGGCGGAGCCGAGGAGGCGCGGCGTGGGGGAACGTGGGGATCAACTGCGCCCACTCCCCCACATCCCGCGATTATTGTGCCCTGATGGCATAATAAAACCGCCGCGGGAAGGCGAGCGGTCCATGTGGGCCCCAGAAGATCCGTGCTTGGGCCGAGGCCTACGAGTGGCGGGCCCGGGCCTGCGGCGGCGTCCCATCGCGCGCGTGCGTTGGCAGGATTTCCTTGCCACGTGGCCCGCGTTCCCGCATACGAGAAATGGAGCTTTCCGAAGACGGCGCGCACAAGCAAAGCCGGCCCCGCGGGATAGGAAGCTGACCTAGCTTCTCGTCCCTTTGTCAGCCTCGAAGCTCGATCAGCTTCGGGGACTACTGTCGGAGTAAATAACCATGGGTAGCCTAGCCGGCTCCCCCTGGCCCTTCTGAAAAAATTACGAGCCGATTTGGCCCTCAAGAATCCAAGACACGGGGCCGCCTTCCCCTTGCCGGCTATCTCCTAGGCCGGCTATCGGAAGGCAGCCCGACTTCAGCCCTCATGAAGAAAGCCGCAGGAGGGCCGGCTCCTAGAAGCCGGCCGCGAGAAGGCCGACTCCTAGAAGCCGGCTCCCACAAAGCGGTCAAGATCGTACCCTCGAAGTCTGCATCCACATAACGGCGATGTGACGGGGCGTGGCTACAGCAAAGCCTGCCACCCAAGAATCCCGGAGCACGCCTGGCACAGTGCGCCGTACGGGTGGCCATGACCCGTCCGGTGCGGCACTGTTGCCACGTTGACCCTGACGTCATCCACGACGGGTTGCCAGCGCGGCCTACGGGCGGTGGGCCCCTTCGGGCAGAGAGACACCTGAAGGTGGCCAGGCCTCTCCCAGTCGGCCCGAGACAGAGCCGGCTCCCCACAGCCGGCTTGCCACCTCCCTCGAAGGAGACGCCCCATTAAGTAGACAAGATGCGGTGACGCTACAGTGATCACCCGCCGGACGGCGGCACTGTAGCCACGCCCACCTCGGCGAAGCCCTCGTCACCAGGATTGAGCCACAGTAACCAGCCGCCGACAAGGCCCTGGACAGTGGGGCCTGCCTGACGACCAAGGAGCCGGTAGCCGGCGGGACCCACCAGCCGGCGGGCCCCAGCAGTCGGCGCAGAAGCCAGCGAGTGTAGACATAGACGGCTGGGCCCCACGCCCAGCCGGATTACCATTGTACCCCTGGGGGTAGGCCTATATAAACCCCCCGGGACACCCATGCAAAGGGTTGATCCCTGCTAGTCTTAGACACCACATAGGGAGGAGAAGAGAGCGAGCCGTGCCCTTCTTCCTCCTCTCGCCGAACAGCTCAAGGAGTATCGTGTAGCTACTTGTTCATCTAGTGATCATGCGGAGACCCCGCAGAGCAGCAGTAGGGGTGTTATCTCCACGGAGAGCCCCGAAGCTAGGTAAGATTCGCCGGCGTGCATGTCTTCGCCTCATCCCGTTTCCAGGCACCGGCGACGTCTTACTAGCTCCCACAATGATAAGCCACCCGTTGGCATATGTCGCACCTACCACCCGACAATATGCTTCACAGCCTTATGGTGTGATTCCTTCGGTGTAGCTTGAAAACGGGCACACATGCAAACACTAAGCATAATATCTGGCCTAGATGCACATAGATACAATAAAGAGCCAATCATGGAGCGGTATACCTTTTGATTGAAGTCTATAGTATTTTCATCAGCACATAGATGGCCATTTGTGGGCATAGGGATTTTGACGCCTTTGCAATCTTGCATGCCAAATTTCCTCAACACATCCTTGAGGTATTTCTGTTGAGATATGAAGTTGCCGTTACGCTGTTGTCGAATTTGAGGACCTAACAAGAATTTCAATTCTCCCGTCATAGACATTTTATATTCCTCACTCATCATATAGGCAAATTCGTCGCTGTAACATTGGTTAGTACAGCCAAACATAATATCATCAACATATATTTGGCACACGAATAATTCATCATCATAGGTTTGGGTGAAAAGAGTTGGGTCAAGTGAACCGGGTTTGAAGCCTTTCTTAATGAGGAATTCCTTGAAAGTATCATACCCACGCCCAAGGGGCCTGCTTGAGGCCATAGAGGGCCTTATTGAGTCTGAGGACTTTGTCAGGATGCTTAGGAACTTCAAAACCTGGGGGTTGAGCAACATATACTTCTTCCTCAAGATTACCATTGAGGAATGCACTTTTCACATCCATTTGATATAAGATGATATTATGATGGTTAACATAAGCAAGCAATATGCGAATAGCCTCAAGTCTAGCAACAGGTGCAAAAGTTTCATCGAAATCAATTCCTTCAACCTGTGTATAGCCTTGAGCTACTAGACGTGCCTTATTACTCACCACAAGGCCATTTTCATCATGCTTGTTGCGGTAGATCCATTTGGTACTGATGATATAGTGCTTGCGTGGTCAGGTCACTTGACAAGTTCTCGGACATTGTTGAGCTCGAATTGATGCAATTCCTCTTGCATCGCTTGAATCCACTCAGGCTCCAGAAATGCCTCATCAACTCTAGTGGGCTCTGTGATAGAGACAAAGGCAACGTTCCCACAAAAGTTAGACAAATGATAAGCCCTTGAGCGTGTGAGAGGACCTGGTGCTTTGAGGACGTCGATGATTTTCTCAATTTGCACTTCATTTGCGACGCGAGGATGAGCCGGTTGACGACGTTGAGTGGGATCTGCATTTTCTTCAGAGCCATTTTCCTCTGGTGCACCAGCATGATGCTCTTCACATTCTGGAATGACTTCTTCAGCAGATTCTTCGGTAGGTATGACATCCTCAGTAGCCTTGAATTTAATGGATTCCTAAGGTGCCATTTCATCTAACACAGGAGGTAGGTCCTCTCTTTGCGAGCCGTTAGTTTCATTGAACCGCACATCTACAGTTTCAACAACCTTGTGGTGAAAGGTGTTCAAGACTCTGTAGGTGTGCAAGTCCTTTCCGTAACCAAGCATAAAACCTTCATGTGCTTTCGGTGCAAATTTAGAATTGTGATGAGGATCTCTAATCCAACATTTTGAAGGACATGTGTTGCCATTTGATGAACGGGATCACATCATTAGAGAATGATGTAATGTGTTAAGTTTCCTGACCATAGACATGTGTTGTCATTTGATGAACGGGATCACATCATTAGAGAATGATGTGATGGACAAGACCCATCCGTTAGCTTAGCATTATGATGTTTTAGTTCTATTGCTATTGCTTTCTTCATGACTTATACATATTCCTCTCACTATGAGATTATGCAACTCCCGAATACCGGAGGAACACTTTGTGTGCTATCAAACGCCACAACATAACTGAGTGATTATAAAGATGCTTTATAGGTGTCTCTGATGGTGTTTGTTGAGTTGGTATAGATCGAGATTAGAATTTGTCACCCCAAGTATCGGAGAGGTATCTCTGGGCCCTCTCGGTAATGCACATCACTACAAGCCTTGCAAGCAATGTGACTAATGAGTTAGTTGCGGGATGATGCCTTACGGAACGACTAAAGAGACTTGCCGGTAACAAAATTGAACTAGGTATGATGATACCGGCAATAGAATCTCGAGCAAGTAACATACTGGTGACAAAGCGAATAACATATGTTGTTATGCGGTTTGACCGATAAAGGTCTTCGTAGAATATGTAGGAGACAATATGAGCTTCTAGGTTTCGCTATTCGTTATTGACTGGAGATGTGTCTCGGTCATGACTACATAGTTCTCTAACCCATAGGGTCCGCACGCTTAACGTTCGATGACGATTTGTATTATGAGTTATGTGTTTTGATGACCGGAGTTTGATCGGAGTCCCGGATGAGATCACGGGCATGACGAGGAGTCTCGAAATCGTCGATAGGTAAAGATTGATATATTGGACGAAGGTATTCGGACACCGGAAAGGTTTTGGGATGTTTTATATATTTATCGAGGAACCGAGGGGTTACCGGAACCCCCGGGGAAGTTATGGGCCATAAGGGAGTATGAGAGGATAGCCCACAGGGTGGCGTGTGCCCCCCCAAGGGAAGTCCAAATTGGACTAGGGGGAGGGGGCGTGGCCCCCTCTTTCCTTTCCCTCTCCCTCTCCTTCCCTCCTCCCCCCTCTTGGAATATGAAAGGGAATCCAACTAGGATTGGGAATCCTAGTTGGACTCCCCCTTGACATATTTTTGCTGGACTGGAGCGGACTAGTTCTTTGGCCACTGGAATCTGCTTATTATCAGTGGGAGTTGGGTTTCTCTGTGCTAGAGCAGTATCTATGAAAACTGGAGTTGGTTTTTATATCTCCTGGCTTTTGGATCTTTTGCAAAGATCTGGTTTGTAACCCTTCAGATTCTAACATAGCCGTCTTCCCCTTGCATGCCTTATATAGAAGAATGGTGCTTCAATTACAAAACATGCTACAATAGAGATGGAATAGGTACTGAAGAATAGAAAGGCATGACATATTGGCATGTATTCCGTCCATCCGGAAATAAATGGATGGGTCTAGGCGTATTTCAGTTCTAGATACATCCAGTTTTATCCATTTCTATGACATGTAATCCGGACGGAGGGAGTATGATGTAAGACCTAGGGATATGACAGGACAACAGTGTAAAAAACACTACTTGAATGTAAAATTGTATGCTAGCGGAATACATTACAGAAAAGCACTAAGGCAACATATGCGTGTATGATTGGGAAACTAAGATAGCATCGCAAGAGACCACTAGAACAGCATTTCAATGTAAAAAAAGAACATGGTATGGTAGACATATGAAGTACATGCTGATGAATAAAAATGCATAAGATATTGAGAAGCATGATTTCAAAACTAAGCAGATGGCATTGCGGTAGAGTAGAATGACAATACTTGAATTTGAAAACATGTTATCATTAATGGAATAGGTACTGAAAAACAGGAAAGCATGCCATATTTGCATGCATGATCAGCAGGCGAAGCACAAGGCATTGCAATAGAGTAGATGCACTCTAGGACATTATATGCATGATGTACACATATCAAGGGCCTAGTTAGAGCAAGGACCTGGTGAATAGGATTCATCATCTTTCTGCAAGTCTTGTGAGGAACTGCCTTTACATCTTCCATCATATTGGGTATCATTGATGTCAAGTTTGTTGGCCGTTACCTTGCTCCGTGAGGTTCTTGTGGATAAATCAGTATGTGCAATTATATCTGATATGCATGGAAGACAACTAGTAGTTAGATTTATGTAATGAGTGCCTGTAGGAGATGACATAAATAGTAGGACTGGGGTTAACTAGCAGCAACAGGTCTCAAAAACTAAAGGGAGAACACAGATGAAAGCTACAGAATATGTATCGTTTGTACTCGAGATTAACTAGATGGCGCACACAAGTATTAAGGAACAAAATAGGTTATACTAGAAGTGGTATAATACTGTACTCACCGGCCTGTGGGATAGCATTGGCTGATGGATGATAACTATGGAACAATGTTACCTAAAGAACAAGTCTCTTAGGTGAACTATGGAACAACGTTAACTCCTGAACAAGACCCGTAAAAGATCAACATGAATATACTATGAAATGTGATAATCTATTTTCCATGCTTAGATGAATAACAAAGCCATAAGTGTTGCACACAAGTAAGATGAGGGTACAACCTATCTGACCACCATCCATAGGAGTGAGCATCATGTGCTGACTTGTTGATGGCCCTGCAGTTGTTGTGGTTGTCCACGTCGGGCACGCGCATTCGATGCAGGGAACTGTTGAGTGGGGACTATAGCTCCCTTTTGGTGTATGCTTCCCTTGTTGGAGCAGTTGCGGTGAGTCAGAAGACGGTGTGGCTGAAGATGCAGAAAACGCATAATGTTAAGAATGACACATCTCTCTGATATAAAGAAATACCCTAAGAGATCAACAGCAAGGTACGAGAGTGGTCACACGTCTGTTGACTCTAGACTAAATTGGGGTCACATGATTTTATGTTACTTTGGTTCTATCCGATCTACGTCGGATGGCTTGATGGCCGTCTTGTGCCTCCCGGCTGACACTGTTCAGAATCTTCCCCGAAGAGCCAGCGACCACCGGCAGAGCAGCCTGCCTCCGCCGTCCGTGGCCCCGACCAAAACCCCGCTCCCCGCGCCACCGCACTGTCGTGGTTGCGCCGCCCCCGGGACAATTCACAAAGACTCGTCGTCATCCAGACCTGGCAGCGGCAGTACCTTCAACCCACGCAACTCTAAGATAGCCATCTAAGCGCTGCTTCCGCGGCAAACTTGCGCCCCCGCACCCTTACGTTAGACACCAGCCAACCGGCAGCCTAGGAGCTCCGCCGGCTCGAGGGGTGCGGCTTCCCATTGGGAATCGATTGGCCCAGAATAAAAATTCAAACAACTAACACCTAAATAAAGTGATTCGAGATGAGGGTGCGACCTATTTGGCGGGCCGGTGAAATAGGCAGCTCCAGCTGCCTAGTTGGTGAGGCCGGCGTGGTTGCGGTGGCTACCGGTGGCAGGGAAGCAGAGATGACGCGATGGTCGACGGCTACGGGGAAGCGGCATCGGGGCTCTAGACGGGTCCAAAGTTGGAGCCGCTCCGGCGCAGTGAACAACAGCGGGGGTGAATCGGCTCCTGTACGGTTCATGCGGCCATCGTCGAGGCAGCTCCGACAACATGGAGTAAGAGGCACACGACCCAGTGCACGATGGCAAATGGACATCGTCTCCGGGATTAGAGAGGAGGGCGGCTGTGAATTTGGTGCGGTGGGGGTGACGGTGTCCTGGACTAGGGGGTACTAAACACGTCATCTCCCGAACAGGTGTATCGGGTCGAGGACCGCCATGGTGGTTCACTATTGGGCTAGTTCGGACAGCCCGTGCTGCATACAAGGAATACTCCACAAGACTTGGCGCCCAAGACAAGGATTCTCCTCTAAACCCTAGACCTACGGTGCATATATAAACCGAGGCCAGGATAGTCAATAGACAATCTGATATTCACTACCATCTCGTGGTAGAAACATGTACTCTGTACTATCCCATATGAATACAATCAAAAGTAGGACGTAGGGTTTTACCTCCATCAAGAGGGCCCGAACCTGGGTAAAATCCGTGTCCATGTTACCATCGCTCCAAGACGCCTAGCTTAGGACCCCTACTACGAGATACGCAGGAAATTGAACCGACATTGGTGCTTTCATTGAGAGTATGCTGGGTGATCGCTGCGGATCGATGGATGGTCAGGTGATATTTTTTCAGTTAGATTTGTACTGTGCAAATTATCTCCTTTGCAAAATTGTTGCTATCGCCAACGCGCCATCAACCTAGCCGCAGCACTCAGGCCATATTTACCAAACTTTTTTCGCATAAATTAATTATGCGCCCTTTTTCATTATTATTTTTTGGTTTGCACAATTATACCTGTGCAGGAAATTGACTTAGATCGGGCCGCACTATCCCCCCGGCCTGGTGTCCTCGTCGCCCACCACCATCAACCGAATTGTGTTGTCGCCTCGGAGCGCTGCCCTGGGTTGGCAACCCCCCATCGTCGCTCCAGCACCAAAAAGTGGCTTGTGAAAAACATCCTTGTCAAAACTTTGTTTGTGACACACAAATTCAAATACCCCGTTTACTTGGGGGCTTCCTTCATGAAGCTTTTCCTCTTGCATATGATTATACTTGTACGGCTTCATTCCTTGTTCGTGTATTACGCCACAGTATGCACCACATTGACTTAAGTGTTCCGCAAGCTGGGTTGCCTGGCTCCTGTGCTTACCCCTGCGGTTGTCACGACCGGGTCATCCGAGCTCTGACCTCAGACTCGGTGAAAGACGAAAGCTAGCGCTCTTATTGTTTTCAATCATGGTCAGCACACAACAGAACTCATGAGTACAAAAAATTCTATTGCACAAGTCTCATAGTAATAATGAGCACCGAAGAAAGGTATCGGTGGGGGTACTATTTTCTTCGAAGATGCTTCTTACACTTCGTCAGTAATATAGCATAAGTTCCCTGAGCGCGCTTTGTCTATTACAGCCTTATGGCCTGATTGCCTAGTCATCGCAAACACCGTCGATACTCTCGACAGGTGGAGTACATGACACTTTTCGGTCCCTGGCCGAAGAGGAAGAAGCTGATGGTCGGTTAAGACGCGTTTCAAGTTTGGGTGAACACAGATATGATATAAGTACTTCGGTACATACAATCATTATACATAAAATTCTTTTACCCAAGTCACTTGGGGGCTCTTAAAATTTATATGAGCTGTTTTATAGTAAACGTGTTTTCTTCTTGATCGTTGCAAAGTCTTTTTCTGCCGCTCCTTTTTCGACTCGAGTTTATGGTCAATAGCCGGATAGCCTGTCTTCTCTCTGAAAGCCGCTTGAGTTTAGTTTGCTAAACTGACCTCGGAGAAGTACTCCACCTTTGGGATAAGGAGTTTGAAGCCGTAGGCTGACCCGCGTGAAGTCTTGAGATTGGATGTGTCATGTTAAAGCACGACAGAAGCACATTTTTTTCCAATTTTCGGATTGGCACCAAACACATAATCTTGTTCCGACGTCAAGTTTTTACTGATGTTTTTTTGGTGTTCCAAGCTTGTGGCACTTTTAAACTATTTGTGTATTTTCAGCACAAGTCTCGTAGTGCAACGCCGGACACCTTTAGAGATTCGGCAAAAACATTTTCGGATATTGCTATATATGCATCGGTTTCGAATTGTGTTTTCGGTCAATAGTTGGGTTGCCTGGCTCCTGCGCTTGCCTCCTACGTTCCGCTTTGTTCATCTAGGTGTGCAAAGGGAGAACCACTGCGATTGTGCTTCTAGCTCACATGGTTAAGCACCTCAGTGGAGAAAGCCAAAAACTGACTGTCACAATAAGCGTAAACTACTCAGCAATCCGATGACTGTGTTAAATGACGGGCCATTCATAACATTGGCCGAAGTGTTTACGGCTTGACCTCGACGGTGGCCGAACACTACTGGGGCTAGTAACTGGCCTCCCAAACTAAATCCTCAATATTTTGCTCTTACATTAGAGCTGAGGTTTCATGATCATGCTTAGCATGACAACCCAAAGAAAGGAACCGATAGCAGGACTATTTTCTTTGGAAGACACTAGCACATATGCCCGTGCGTTGCAACGGGAAAATTTGATGTTTTGTGCAAGCATAATGTCCCACAGCACCGGATTCACTATGAAGAACATGCTGCAACCCAACATCCTTCTACAAAATGAACATAAAAAATATGATGCAATTTAGCCATGTTCATACTTTCTTTGTCGGGCATAATCTCTCACTGATTTCATTTAGGTATAATCCTTTCTTTAATTACCATGACGTCCTCACTCGTTTTAGTCAAGAGTTAAATCATTCCTTTTCTAATTTAGCACCCCCAACACATTGAAACCTACTAATCCTTCCTTTTATCCTACATTTTTAACTCAAGTCCTTCATTTAATTAGCCTCATCTATTGGAATATTCTATTTGTTAAGACCACAGTCTTTGTTTTAATTATTCCACCGGTTTACCCATAATTCTTTCTTTAATTAGCCACATCCGCTTAAATATTTTATTTAAGCCCATAATCCTTCCTTTAATTAGCTCATCCGCTTAATTAGCTTGCCCTCAACATGCGGACTGCCACTCATATATTTAGAGTGAGTTGGGATTAGTAAATATGAATGGCGCATAGGTCGTTGGTTGTTATATCGAAGATCCAGATAGAAGGTCCTGTGTTCAATTCCAACAGTGTTGATTTATTTTGACCCAATTATTTTTCGTGGTCTCTATGAAAGCCCATAAAAGGCCCACCAACATATAAGTACCTGGCCCAGGTGGCATACTCTGTGTATGAGTCAAACGAAAAGGACTAAACCAAACCAATAATACCTATTCCCTTTAATAGTAGGTATAGATTTCTTATGTTAAACAGTAATATAACATATCTCTCTACGTACCTTTTTTTTATAAAACCGTATGGCCAGATTGCCTTGTTTGTCGTAAATCTTTGCCCTCATAAAGGCTTTATAAAGTAGGACAAACACTCCTCGGCTACTGGCCACAGAGGTGGAAGTCGATGGTCGGTCAAGAAAGTTTCGTACAATGCGGATTCGAGCATTAATGATGTAACGTCCTTGGATACATAGAGTCATTACACATAATTTGTGATTTTACTATGGATATGGATCCTTAATTCGGCCACCCGTGCTTGCATTAAGGCTCGAGGGCTACTAGGCTTCCCGCTTATTATTTACAATTATTAAAGGGGCACATCGATCCCCTGATCTGGTGTTGCCACCCGACCAGTGTCTCGGGGGCTACTGCATTGCCTGTCCAATGCAGAAATTTTTAAGTGCAATACAGTTTTCGAGGAGATTTTGATCCTCAGGTTGGTCGGCCGCACCCAACCTGAGTCTCGAGGACTGAGCATGCCGCTTTTTATGTCCCGAAGTATTCTGCCGAGCTAGGAGTTGATCCTTAGGCCTATTTTGCAAATCAACCTGAGTCTCAACGGCTACTGGGATCAGCGGTCTTATGTCATCTTTCAGGTGCATCTCGGGTTTTAGACCGATACACACCTTGAGGGCTACTTGCTATATATCTTGGCAGAGAATAAATTGAACCAATCAAAAGTACTGACAAAAATCGGCCCACAGTCAGTGTGGTGCACCACCTCGGAAGCAGTCCAGCATAAAGCTCGGGCGCTAGTGGCTGGCTCCATAGAGGGCATTTTCGGCATTAAGCTCGGCTAAACTCCTTCAACTTTTTTGAACCAAGGTGATTTATGACACCTCGGATTTAGTCCGGCGTTGGAGCCCGGATACAGTCCGGCATTGGAGCTTGGACATAGTTCGACATTGGAGCTCCGATACATTCCAGCGTTGGAGCTCGGAAAGCGGTTCGACGTTGGTGCTCGGCTACAAAAGATACCTCAAATGTGGTCCGACGTTGGAGCTCGGATGGAAGAGGACGCTGCCGCCCGGGAACAACTTCAAACCTGAGGTGTGGCATAAAAATAACAAGGCATTGATAAAGTCCGGAAACTTAAAGGGGCTCCTCGGATACCCAACGTGTAAACTCTTCGGATTTACTTTGGCGATCCTCAAGATCGAATATGAGAAGATTTGTTGAACCAGTTTTCAAGACCGACGACCGAAGACGAGGAACAGTTCGGAAGAATCGAGGAGCGTCCCCAACTTGAATACCGGTTCAGGGGGCTACTGACGGTGTCCTGGACTAGGGGGTACTCAACACGTCATCTCCCGAACAGGTGTATCGAGCCGAGGACCCCCATGGTAGTTCACTATTTGGCCAGTTCGGACAGCCCGTGCCGCAAACAAGGAAGACTCCACAAGACTTGGCGCCCAAGACAAGGACTCTCCTCTAAACCGTAGGCCTATGGTGCATATATAAACCGAGGCCAGGCTAGTCAATAGACAATCTGATATTCATTACCATCTCGTGGTAGACACCTGTACTCTGTACTATCCCCACATGAATACAATCAAAAGCAAGACGTAGGGTTTTACCTCCATCAAGAGGGCCCGAACCTGGGTAAAATCCGTGTCCATGTTACCATCGCTCGAAGACGCCTAGCTTAGGACCCCTACTACGAGATACGCCGGATATTGAACCGACAGGGGGCGCCATGGAGGAGGGGCTGAGGTTTCGCGTCTCGGGAGAAGGGAGCTTCTGGGTAGAAGGTGATTTGGCGCCCACGAGGTATGAATGGGGAATTGGGAGGGGGAACCATGTCTTACGCATGCATTTGTCTGAAATGTGGGAGGGTGTTATAGTTCTACCCCTGCCTATAGGCTTCTCAGCTTGGGTCTGTGTACTGAGGGTCGGGGATAGTAGGGTAACTTTGCTTCTCCCAAATAGTTGGCTTGAGCGATTTCGGGCGAGGAGGGCGTGTTTTGAAATATAGTGGGCGTGAGCGATTTCGGGCGAGGAGGGCGTGTTTTGAAATATAGTGGGCGCGAGCGATTTTCGGCGAGGAGAGCGTGTTTTGAAATAGTGGGGGCAAGATATTTCGGGTGAGGAGAGGGTGTTTTGCCGACCATGGTTTATGAATTATTCGGCACATGTCATTCTGGCCGAGGAGAAGGCGCGCTTGGATGAAGTTATGAACCTACCCTCGACGTACAGCGGGCCAATTTATGCGTGTCCCACATATGCCGGTAATTTCATGTCTCCCATTTATTTGCTCAGGGGAATTCCACCGAGCAGAGGGTGATTAACGGTTCATTCAAATTTTGGGAGAATGAGCATCCACGTCTACCTTACCAAGTCGATTTGAATCAAATTTTGAAATATTAGCTTGCCACTTATTTTTTAGATGGAGAGATGATGCTCGGGAGTAATGTGTTTTTACATGCTCGTTGCTAGCGATTTACTATATGACAAATAGTTGACCCACTCAAAAACGGGAATCAAACCCAAAATGAAATATCTCGATTCAATGAAATAGCTCGTTCACCAGGTCAAAATAGTGAACTAAATCCAAGATTGAACACCTCAATCGAGTAGCATGTTGTATAGTATTATGGTACTCCATGAACATGTTGAAAGTCAAATTAATCAAATTTTTTGATATACGCATATCTCCGTTCATGTGTGGATTGCAGACAACATGTTCTCCAATTTAAATATTTGAATGCAAGTTTATATCGAAACATGGTTTATATCAGTCTTTGATGCATAAAACACGACCTCCCCCTCTCCCGGACTCCTGCTCTCTCTCTCTCTCTCTCTCTCTCTTGCTGACAATCTTCAATTATGTCGCACGCATCCAACACACAAACCTTGTTGGTCCCTCTCCCTCTCTCTCCGTATCTCTCTCTCTCTCTCTTTGTGTGTGTGTGGTCTTTCTAGTTGGCATGCATATATACTCCATCTATAGGTATCTCTCGCACACTATGTATGGTTCTCTAGTCCAAGCTAAATATCTTAGGTGCACTCATCGTACGCACACAAATTCCTTGGCTCATTGCCCGTAACTCTCTCACGCACCACTCTGTCGTCTCGGAGCTCTTCCTTCTCTCTCTCATACTCTCCATCTTCCTGGGTCACACATACACATGCATATCTCACTCGCACTCGATAGACCCATCTAAAACTCTATCTCTCTCCCTTGTTCTCTCTCCATCTGACACACACACACACAATCTCATGCCTAGCCAGGTATGATGTTCTCTCACTCAAATGTAGGCACACGTAGTCCCCCCTATATGTATATGACTAGCTAATCTTAGTCTCCGTCACAAACATGTGCATGGTCTATCTCGATTTCTCTCGGGGCATCTTTCTATCGTGCACGCACCTCCCTCGATCTCCCACCCATATAGTCCCCTCACGATCTCGAGGGGATTATCACAAACACACCCTCTCTCCCTCCCCATGCGTCCATGTTCTCCATGTGTCCCTCTCGACCTTTGTTCCTTGTTGGCCAGACCTCTATTGGACATGTGCTATAGGGGTGTCTCTCTCCGTTGCAAACAATCATGCACTTGCTATCTTCGTGTATCTCCTCACCTCGCTTTTCTATCTCGGAGATGCATGCGTGATATGTTTGCATAAGAAACGAAAAAGAAACACACACACACTCTCTCTCAAATTTATCATTTGTTGTCCTTTTCTGTTTCACAAACATACTCTTTTTGCACACTCACACATTCTCCTTCACATGCACTTGATCTCTCTCGACTTAGGCACTCTCTCTGGTCCATAGCATATAGATTTATTGAAAAGTCAAACATCACAAAGTTTGACCATGTACGTGGAGAAAAACATTTACATCTAGAACGGCAAACATATACCATTAGATTCATCATGATTCATGAGATGTAGTTTCGTATGATGTATCTTTGGTATTGTAGATATAAATAACATTTGCGTAAACCTGATCAAAGTTTCCAAAGTTTGACTTCTAAAAATTTTACATGCACTGCATTATTGAGCGGATGGAATATCTCTTCCCCCCTCTCAGCTATCTGACGCACCACTCATCCTTATCGGGGCTCCTCTATATCTCTCAAACTTTATATCTCCCTGGTTCACACATACACATGTCTTGCTCGCGCTACATATAGACCCATCCAACACTCTCCGCCCTTGTTCTCTCTCTATGTGACACGCACCCTCCTAAGTACCATAATCCCTCACTCCATCATAGGAGCACGCACTCCCCCCTAAGTATGACTATCTCTCACAAGCTATCAGGAACACACGTATTGTCTCATTCCATCCATACGTCTATCTCGATATCTCTCGGGGTATCTTCTATCGTGCACACACCTTGTCACTCGATCTCCCACCCATGTAGTCCCATCACGATCTCCAGGGGATCTCTCTATGACAAACATACACTCTCTCCTCCCCATGTCTGCATTTTCTCCATACATCTCTCTCGACCTCTCTCCCTTATTTGTCAGACCCCTCTTGGCCACGTGCTAGGGCTCTTTCTCTCTCGGTTGCAAACAACCACACACTATCTCCTCACCTTGCTTCCGTTGTCGAAGATGCATGTGTGATATGTTTGCATAAGACACATGCGCCTTTTCTCTACTTTTATCGTGTGTTGTCCATGTCTCTTTCACACACGCATACACACTTTTTTCACTCACTCTTTCTATTTCACACACACACACACACACACTATCTCTCTCTAGTTAGGGACTCTCTCACGTCCATAAGCATATGGATGTTTTGAAAAGTCAAACCTTAGAAAAGTTTGACCAGGTATATGTGGAGAAAAACATTTACATCTAGAACGATCATTAGATTCATCACAACATGTACTTACTTCACACTATCATTTATCTTTGGTATTGCACACTAATTTCTGTATAAACTTGGTCGAAGTTTCAAAAGTTTGACTTTAAAAAATGTTGGCACTACATTATCGAACAGAGGGAGTAGCTCTTTCTCTCTCTGCTATCTCTCACGGGCCTCCCCTCTCACTCGAACTCTCTATACCGACGGATTATATGCTCACTATGTCAGCGTATAGCTCTGTATATTGTTTAGTTGACTGATCAACCAGTCCACATGATGCCTTGTCAGCTCGTGTTCTCTATCTTCGTGTGCTGGCCCATGTGGCAGTGGGTGAAAATAAGTAAACTAGAGACCCATCTGGCACGCGGTGAAGTAAACAAAGTTGAAACCACTCGGGGCAGCACCCCGCACGCTAGTAAATTGAGGGGGCATTGAGGATACACTTCTTCTGCATGAAGGACGCACTCGCACAATTGACCACTGCGCGACGCATGCACAGAAGGACGCACTCGCACACACCCAACAGGCCAGCACATAACACACTGGCGTCGCCGCCGGTTGAGATGGACGGCGAGGCAGCCAACAATCGGAGGCGGCTCGAGCCAAAACCGCATCCGGCAAGCCTGGACTTCATTAGCAGCCTCCTCGACAACATGCTGCTCATCATCATCGGCCTCCTCCCCACCAAATCTGCCATGCGGACCACCCTGATCTCCTGGCAGTGGCGCCCCCTCTGGCGCCGCGTACCCCTCAACCTCACCGTCAACAGCTGCCTCTGCGACGAGGATTGCAAACGCATGGCCGCAGTCTGCAAGATCCTTTCATCGCACCCTGGGCGAGCCAGACGCCTTGACATCCGCATGTTTAGTACCAACTGCAAGGTCCAAGCCAAGTTCGATGAGTGGTTCTTATCCCCCGCCCTAGATCACCTCGAGGAGCTCAGCTTTGAAGCTGGACGATTTCGCTCTCTACCGCCGTCCGCGCTCTGCCTCACGCCAACGTTACGCCGTGCCAGCTTCAGCTCCTGGTATCTTCCCAAGATTAATGCCGCGCCCTTATTCTTCTCCCTCAACTCAAGCAGCTCGACCTCTTTGACATTGGCATCTCGAAGCAGGCTATGGAGCACCTGCTCCGCAGCGTTACTATGCTCAAGTACCTTCGTCTTGAGCAGATCCACGGGTTCATTAGCCTCCACATCGCCTCGATGAATCTCCGATGGATTTATGTGTCTTGCTGGCCCCACAACAAGACATCAATTGGGAAGATATCACTCCAGTTGTTCCATGTTATGGTCATTGAGAATGCGCCTTTCCTTGAGAGATTGCTTGTATCTGATCTAGAAGGTCCAACAATAATCATGGTCATTGACGCGCTGAAATTGACAGCATTGGTGTACTCATCTACCAAATTCTCTGAACTCTTTATGGGATCCGTAATCGTTCAGGTACAGCACTCATTCTTCTCCTTCTTCTTGAAATTCACATTTTTAAATTTCTTCTTGATGTATTTACGACCGTCTTCCAGAAAATGATTCCCACAATCTTAACCCAGTCTATGCGCACAGTGAAGATCTTGGCAAGAAAATCTATCGGCCCCAATCTGGATCAAGTTGTTGGATTTCTTACATGCTTTCCGTGCACGGAGAAGCTACTCATCGAGGTGAAACTTTTTCCTGTTAGTAAACGGTAATCACAACGTAGCTCAATTTTTTCGTAATTTTCCCAAATTACGATGACAAGTGTAGTGTTCAAAACTACATCTACGCACTGCACCGAAAGAAATGTTTTTAGTATTTTTTCTCACGTGATCACCTTCATCTTTTTTGTTGTACTACTATAGTAGCCTAGGCTAGTCATAGTGGAAAGTAACTTAGACTAGTAACTCTATGGTTACCCTAAGAGCAAGTACTACCTTCGTCCTGGTTTACTCCTCCAATTTTCTAGTATCAAAATTTGACCATAGATTTAACTAAAAAAAATGTTAATGCATGTCACTAAAAATTATATCGTTGGATTCGTATTTGAACATAATTTCAAATGGTATAATTTTTGGTGACATGCATTGGCATTTTCTTAGGTAAATCTATGGTCAAAATTTTACACTAAATATGAGGTAGTACAAATGTGGGCTATAAAGGCCCTCCACTATGTAGGCCAAAACACGTGCCAAATTCAATTGTGATGCATTTGGCATCGATGCCCCTCCATTGCTCACCTGGTGATCCAATCTGGATCACCTACTTTGCTCCGGTGCCAAATTAACTCACACAATGAAAAAAACACTTGCGTGGGCGAGAGAGAGGACTGAGGCAATAAAAAACACTTGTTTGGGAGAGTGAGAGGTTGGTGTAGTTGGTTTGATTGATTTGTTTATATATGTGGGTCTGTGTGCACAGCGGTGCCAACTCTCTCGCATCGCGAGAGCGGTGCCAAAATCTTTTGATTTAACATTGATGTGTATTATGTGGCATACTTTTGAGAAATATGGCATCGGCCACATAGTGGAAGGCAACAAATGCCCAAGTTCTTCACGTGCTTCTAGGTAAATGAGATGAGATAGAGAGAGAGAGAATATCACTAGCCAGCCGACCCTATCATATGAGAGAATGGTATTGGTACCTCTTGATGACACGGCAATCTTATATAGCCAGCTGCTCTAATATGTTCTCTTATTTTGCAGATAAAAAAAGACTCGAAAGTGAAAAATGTGCTGCACTATAACAATCTCATCTAATGCCTTGATCTTCATCTTACAGAAATTGATTTGATCAACTACCGAGGCAGCACATCTGAGATTAAATTGGTCAGGTTCTTTGTTCTGGAGGCAAGTGTGCTCAAGGTACTGAGGTTTGGCGTTCTCTGGCGCAACAATGAATGGCATGCTGATCACCGCAAGCGTCTAAGCCTAAATGACAAAGTCTCCGCAGAAGCTGAATTTGTTTTTGAAACATCAAGTGGCCAGAGACTCGAAAATTTATTTGCCCATTAGTGACTTGTCAGGGTGGTGGATTTTAGTTTATACGATAATTCTGCATCCACCTAAAGTAACAAAAGTTCTTACGTAAACTTCCTAGATTCCCTCTTCGTAGGTGCAGCATTACTCCTAACATTTGTAATATCAGTTTGAAACATGTAATATTGTCGTGTCCTATTCCTGCGTTTTCAAAATCCTGCGAAACAAAGAGGTCCTGAGTTGGTGATGATGTTGTGCCTGCCATGTTTCACCAATAGCCGTCGGATCTAGATCTGACGCATACAAACCAAACTTCTCCAGTTTTGCAAAAAGATGCCCGCACTTGTTCCCTATTTACAAACACATCCTTGTCTCTCACAATCAGCCTTATCTCCTCCCCACCACATCTAGAAGTACGTGGAAAAATCAGACGCGACGGCCGTTGCCGGCACCGTCCACCCCCAATCTTGGTGTTTCATGCAATGCACGGGCATCTACTTATGGGAAATTATGTCGAACACGGCTAGTTGTAAGCAGGCTAGATTTACAACCATGATGATAGTGACTGCAAACAGTGAGGCTAACTATGTTATGCCGACACGGTGCCTATACTCGGGTGTCATCTCCGGTGCAGGGTCTTATCACTTCACTGCGAGGAGTAGCACATAATAATTTGACCAACATTTAGTACAGTGCTACTACATTGGTAGTACTACTACTAGTACTAGCACCACCATCTGGATTTTGTAGTACTACCACGTCCATCTGGATTTAGTACTTTGACTAGCAATATCTAGTAATGCATGTCACAAAAAAAGGTCTGTCTAGGACACATCTAGATGTGACATAGTTATGTCACATCTAACATGATGTCCACTATGTTTGTGGCCTATTTTTTTCTTGTCTCAGCTTTTTTGTTCCTTGTTGCTATATTATTTGTGGGAAAATAGATGTGACATCCTTGGAGAACATCTACATGTGAATTAGACAAACTGCACAAAAAATGTACAACTCCCCCTGTAAATAAATACATGGTGTATTGTTTTATTCCTTCCGGTAGATGGCTCAAATCTGAAGTCTCATTAATCAGACTACTATTGTACTCACCGAGCGCTCAGCTTTGTATGCTACCAACAAAAAATTGCAATCAAAGACTACTATTGTACTCCCTCCGTACTGGTGCATTAGTCACATTACGAAAACCAATAGTAATCCCAAAACTTTTAGGCGCGGTGCATTAACTACCCACCCCGTTCCCTGTTTTTTGCCACAAAAAAAGAAATCACCCAATACGAGACGTGGCGTGCGTGCATATGCATCCAATGACTTGATACTACTCCCTCCGTCTAGGTGTATGACTATCCACAATGAAGAGTAACATACACTAGTAACATACACATATCCCTAAACTATGTTACTACCTTTCATAGTGGGTAGTAACATAAGTATGGTAACATGCAAATCCTCATTTATTAGGTTATAGACTCATATTGCATTGGGACATGTGATGTTACAGTAACTAGCTAAGTTACTCAAACTACCTCTCTCCTCATTAACTCATTGCCACATAAGCAAATTTGTTGAGTTGGACTCGATGTTACCGCTGAAGTTACTCCCACTTTGGCTAGTCTAAGTCATCTTAGAGCAAGTGAAAAAGAGCAGTGGGCTCTCATGCAAGAGCCGCTATATGTAGATTCCTAGGCCGATATACAATACATATGAAGAAAGAGAGAGAGAAGATGATAAAAAGTAGTACTCTTATAGCCAGCCTTATAGCTAACCTTATTGTATGAGTGGCTACAAGTGATTCCTCTATATGACATGGCAACATCATATAGCCAGCAGCTGGCTATACTATTAACCATGCTCTTGTGCACCATGACCAAGACAAAGGGGAAAGCGAGAGAACTTAATGTCTTTTTGCTAATTAACAGGATTACATGCAATGAACTAACTAGTGCATGTCATGTTTAGTAGTTTCAAGTCATTGAAAGCATACACGGCCCACATCTCTCATTGGTTGATATGTCACGAAATAAGAAAAGAGGAGGGAGTTAATGTACCGTGCCAAAGTGTTTTGGGACGGAGGGGGACGCAGCTTCATTGACTTACTGCACCTACGTTTGGGTGAATGACTCGTGGGCCCAACAGGTGGCTGGCCCACCTGTCATACAACCAAAGGCAGGTGAAGTAGAGGGCCGAGGAGTAGATGGCCAACACACATGTGAATGCAACGCAGTCTACACTTCTCATATAAAGGCTCTCCGCCAGTCCAATCTACGAAATCCTACGCACCTACGCACCCTAACCAAGGGCAAGAGTGACCACTCCAATCGCAAGATCAGTTGACTAGAAGCTAGACCCATGGAGGCGATGAGCGCGAGCATCAGCCGGCTGTGCCAGATGGTCCACGACGCCGGCCTACGGCCCGGCACCGAGGAACTTCTCCAGGTTGTGCTTGAGGCCGCCAGGTCGAGAGGCCACTTGGACAATAGCTTCGTCTCCTTGTTCGACAAGGTCCTCGTCGGCTTCCTCGACAAGTTCACCGTCGTCGAGAAGCTCGTGGACGACCTTGATGTACGCCTCCAGCCCACACGCCCAGGCCCTGTGATGCCCGCCACCCTCAACGGCCTCTATGGTGACAACCTCTTCGATGCACTGGTGGCCCTACGACTGCCCACCATTGCTCCGGTGAATGTCCACCTCGAGGTTGCGCTCGCAGCACAGCGCCTGGCACAGCAAGACACTGTCGCCATAATCACCCACGTCTATGTGCAAATCATCCACAAGGACTACTACGTGCCAGAGGAGGATGATAGGTCACTGGACTTCTTAACCAGCAGGGCAACCTTCGACGGCATTGTTCAGGAGCATGTTGAGCTCGCCGCCAACGCCTCTACTCGTCACACGTCGGTTGGTGACCCGGCGCACTAGGGCGTGAGAATGTCGTTGATGGATCTGTATGTATCTTTATCTTTCTGTCAAATCCATGTAGTAGTATATGGTACTACTAGTAATTATCTTACCTTTCACATCAACTTTCATAATTTTTGTACATACTCCATACATGAACCGCGCCAGAACCAAACTTCTCATTACTCTAGGGAAAATCGTTATTTCTATCTCTCGGTCGCGCCATGGAACAGAACCAAATTTTATAAGTTACAATTTCAAAAGGAAAAGCATGCCGTGTTCGCATGGCACCCCCACACGATTGGTCCGTCATGCCTCTCAAGGGGGAATGTGTGCTATGTTGCATTTTCACTTACAAGTGGGACCGTAGTTGAGCAAACCGACTATCGGCAAACCCCCACCCCTCCCACCGCGCGATGGCTGAGAAAACAGGAGGGAGAAGAGATGGTTGTAGCACAGACTCCAAGAAAATTGGTGTTGGATGGGACTCGTGTAGGTGGCATGTGTCGTACTGGTAGACGTGAATGCTAGTTATGGCCCATGCCACCCCACTATATCGAGCCTATATCGAGGTGCTGGTTACGTAGAACAAATTTCCTGGAGTCCGTGCTCAGCCCTCCTCTATCTCTCTTCTCAGCCAGCAAGCAGACGCGTGGAGACCATCGTCTATTTGCTCACATGCGGTCCCACATGTCACTGAAAACGCAAGAGGACCCACTGAACCTACAGATCTTTCACCTCGACATGCTGGTGATGAAAAACAAATCCAATAAAGATCTTCGGTGGTCACTTTTGGAGTTACTCAAGAGTAGTAAGATTCTATTTATAGTTTAACCCAGGATGCACATCACGTGGCTTCAACTACCACTCCATTTTCTTGCATGACATGACTTGGACGCTGGATGTCCCACGTGTCGGCAGAAGAAGGAAGAACTCGACCAAATCTTCTCCACATTTAGACCGGAGGAGTAGGAAACACGGCAAGCCCTGTGCCTACATCATACTACGTAAAAGCCCACCTCACGCAGTCATGCTATCACCATATTTCTCGGCCTCCGTGCGACACCTAGCTCTAGTTGATCTAACTAGAACTAACTATTGGTTGGCTCTATGTGATGTGGCAACTTCATACTACTACAGATGCTGGCTATACTACTACGGCACTAACACTCCAAAAATTGAGTCGAGATTTATAAATTGAGTTTATGACATGCGTATGCAAATGTACCATTCATTACATACAACAAGTCATCAACAGACAACGACAATAAGGATACATGTTCGATTATAGATTAGTTCCAACAAAACATTCTAGTAAATACTAAAGTTTTCATCACACAACAAATAACAAGCAATGAAATGAACTTCAGCTCAACCACTCCTCAGCGCTGGAAACGTTTGCTTTGAACCAGAAGAGTTTCTCTGGGAAGGGACAACTACTGTCAATCTCGAGACCAACGCAGGACGGATCATCCAGGCTGAAGCGGCCTATTTCGTGACCCATATTGTGATAGCCACGGTAGGGAAGCATAGCAATGCCCGAGGTATAGATACAATTGCTTCTTATAAATGGTAGTAATGTTGTGTAAACAGCAGCTGGATCGCCTTTCACCATGATTTGATAGTTATCTCCAAGGAAGAGCGAGTTTCCTCCAAGAGTATCAGTACTAAACCAGGGAGAAGGTGTTGGCGCTAGCAAAGTAGTATGCATCCCGAATACCCTGCAACGGATGTTGGAATAGGTACGGAAAGTGCGACTATGGGAGACAACACCTACTTCCTTAGTCACATCAGCAGTGCCCTGTATACAGACAAGAAGAGGTGATCCATCGGAATAAGTTGCCAGGCGCCACTGAGTACTCCTATATGGGTCCTCATGCTCGTGATCATCATCGTCGTCATCTCCCCCTTGGTTATAAAAATTTTCAAGTATAGGTGGTGGAATGTTCACAGGACCTTTGAAACACAAGAAGGTTAATTAGTAAAGGGAAACTAGCTAACCCGCATGCATGTAGATGAAACAATTATAATTAATGTGGAAGACAAACGTACCGAAAGCATAAGGATTCCATGCAAAAAAGTGCCACAAGTGGTGGCAGCAAACACATGACCCTCGTATTGAATTGCATCACAGTACTCATCTGTGTATAGAAACTGATTTTTGAGCAATATCCATCAAGTCGAACCTTGAAGGGCGACAACAAGCTTGTCGAAGATAGTGACAACACAACCATTCCTATAACCCCAAGAGCGGTTGGGAACTCAACAAATTGCTATCTTCTGTAGATGTCAGTCACGATGATCATTGTTGAACGTACGTAGAATACCGGTGTGCTCAACCTCTGGGCAGTCTAAGATTTTTGGAAGTGGAACCCGGTGACGAGTGTACATGTTCACAAGTTCCCACTCGCAGTTGTACCCAATATAAACAACCCAATCTCCATTTGCGCCCGCCCAAGTCTTACCCTCAAGCGATGGCATCTTAACATCACACGTATCATTATCAAGCGGCACCAACTTGCACAAGGCGAGGCCTCCGTCGTCCGCGCGCCAGTGAGCAGGGTCACACGGTGAAGAAGATAGGGGAGATCAAACCGCTCCTGGACCCTAGGGTTCGTTGTAATGATGTTATTAGTTGAGTCAAGAATGGTCTTGAATGAACCTGCCATGCTAGCCGAGGTGATGACATCGCACCGATCAATGAGATATTCCACCATGTCATCATTCAGATCGGGGCAAGAATAACGGGGTCGTTTCCGATCTGTTCCCTGCATAGAGAAGACGATTGAACAATGGCAGACGGAAGGGTGAAGGCAAATGGAGGAGGGAGGAAGAGCGTGCGATAGCAGTTCCAAATCGAGAGGGAAAGGTGAAGAGTCGGTGGACGGTTGCCACGGTACACGAAGAGGCGCCCCGACCTACATAGACGTCCGTTCGGAAATTGTACAGAAGGACTCGCCGTGGTCTCACTGACATGTTGGAACGGGGCCACATGTCAATGAAGACGCTAGTGGGGAGCGGACACTTGCCACAGAGGTCACACATTGACGACAAGGCCGTCCTGTCAGACCTAGCGCCCACGCGGGATGGCTTCCGTCCCACACATGAGGGAAGCCACAGAGGTCCATTTGGGGTCGTGAGTTGGAGTTGGCCTTACAAGTGGGACCGCAGTTGAGGAAATCGACTATCGACAAACCCCCACCTCGCCCGCCGCGCGATGGCTGACTTAGAGAAACAACGAGGTTGAAGAGATAGTTGTAGCACGGACTCCAAGAAATATGTTGGCAGATGGAAGTCGTGCTGGTGGCGTGTGTCGTACTCCTGGACGTGAATGCTTGCTCTGGCCCATGCCACCCTAGTGTACTATATATCGCGGATTCAAGGTACTGGTTATGTACAGCGAACACATTAATATATGGCCCACCTCACACTGTGGCCAAATTTCCTGGAGTTTGTGCTAGGTTAAAAAGTGTTCTTTGTGAGGGTGGGTGGCTAGTCTCAAGTTTAAAACTTGTTGTATTACGTATGCGTAGACGTAGAGATAGTGTAGCAGTTTTGAAAGTTTGAACCCAAACATCATAATGCAATTTCTACTGGACTCATCCGAGGAACTAGGATGATGGGATTCGCAGCTACAGTAAAAACACCCGCCCGATGCGCGAAGCATGTGAAGGTAGTACAAATAGTAGTAGTACTATTGTTGATTGGATTCATCTGATAACCTGTTGCAATGCACATACAATTATGTATTCGGAAAATACATTTTTGCCTCATCGCAGCACCCACTCAGAGAAGCGACTCGAAAGCCATTCATAAATTTAGTAAGTCTATCACAGGCATATCATTTTATTACATAAAACAGGTCATGAACCCACAACGACAATGATGATACATTCTAGTAAATACTAAAGTTTTCATCACACAACAAATAACAAGCAATGAAATGAACTTCAGCTCAACCAATCCTCGGCGTTGGAAACGCTTGCTTTGAACCAGAAGTGATTCTCTGGGAAGGGCCAGCTGTCGGTGTCAAAACCGGCGGATCTCGGGTAGGGGGTCCCGAACTGTGCGTCTAAGGCAGATGGTAACAGGAGGCAGGGGACACGATGTTTTACCCAGGTTCGGGCCCTCTTGATAGAGGTAAAACCCTACGTCCTTCTTGATTGTTCTTGATGATATGAGTATTACAAGAGTAGATCTACCACAAGATCAGAGAGGCTAAACCCTAGAAGCTAGCCTATGGTTTGATTGTCTGTTATCCTACGGACTAAAACCCTCCGGTTTATATAGACATCGGAGGGGGCTAGGGTTACACAAGGTCGGTTAAAAAGGAGGAGATATACATATCTGTATTGCCTAGCTTTCCTTCCACGCCAAGTAAAGTCCCATCCGGACATGAGATGAAGTCTTCAATCTTGTATCTTCATGGTCCAACAGTCTGGCCAAAGGATATAGTCCGGCTGTCCGGAGACCCCCTAATCCAGGACTCCCTCAGTAGCCCCTGAACCAGGCTTCAATGACGATGAGTCCGGCGCGCAGTGTTGTCTTCGGCATTGCAAGGCGGGTTCTTCCTCCAAATACACCACGGAAGAGTTTAAATGCAAGAATAGTGTCCGACCCTGTAAAATAAGTTCCACATACCACCGTAGAGAGAATAATACTTCCATAAGTCCAATCTACTGACATGTTTTGATAGTATGACATCACTTCATGGCCCGGTTATTATTCGAACCACTTTTCTCAACCAGCTCCGCACATATCGCGAGGTGGTTTTCTCGATACGTCTTGTCAAAGCAGAGATCGTGTTCCCCTTATCATGGGATTCTCATCAATACGGATGTGGGTAACCCAACCGCTTCATCAATTACGGCGCCTGGGGAATAAGCGGTTTTGCCAGGCAAGTGGGGAGACTCATCGCCTCCTCCGCCCTTATAAAGGGGACAAAGATCTACTTTTTTCGCCCACGCCTTCTTCCTTCTCGCTTTCCCATTCCCGCACACTCGAGCTCTAGCGCCCAAGCTCGCGTTCCTCTTCTCAAACCACTCCAAGCATGTCTGGAGCAGGAGGCAAGTGGATGGTTTCCTCTGTCACGGAGAAAAATATCAAAAAGTTACGGGAGGCCAGATACCTACCTGCGAATATCGCGCACCGGCTGCCGAATGCGGGGCAGATCATCCCAACGCCCGAACCCCATGAGAGGGTAGTTTTTCTTTCCCATTTCGTCCGCGGACTGGGATTTCCTCTCCACCCATTTGTCTGCGGGCTCATGTTCTACTACGGGCTGGTTTTCCATGATCTGGCCCCCAACTTTATCCTCAACATCTCGGCTTTTATCGTCATGTGCGAGGCCTACCTCCGCATCAGGCCCCACTTCAGCCTATGGCTAAAAACCTTCAATGTCAAACCGAAGGTGGTGGGAGGCCAGCAAGCAGAATGCGAAGGCGCCATGGTGGGCAAGATGCCCAATGTCACCTGGCTCGAGGGTACCTACATGGATACCGTAAAGGGGTGGCAATCAGGGTGGTTCTACATCACCGAGCCGCGCGACTCCAACTGGGTGGCGGCCCCCAAATTTCGATCCGGAATCCCCACGCGGCTCACCTCCTGGAAGAAGAAGGGCCTATCCTGGGGTTATTCGGTAGAGCTGACCGGACTCCAGACCTGCATCCAGAACATGACAAGCAAGAAAATCAAGCTCGTCAATGTGGTCCGGGTTATGCTTTTCCGCCGGATCCTTCCGTGCCAACAACGGGCATTTGTTTTGTGGGAGTTCGACTCGGCCCAGCACCAGACGGTGCGAGAGCTCTATGACACGACGCACGAGGATGTATGGAGGGTGCTGTCCTCCCTCCCTCACCGAGGACCGCGGAATCAACGCAAAGCGCCGCGCCCATTCGGTAGGCTTTTATATCTCTCAAGGTATTTATGCGCCCTGGTTTAGTTATGTGCTGGATCTAAGCTTTCATGTCATTAACAGGACTGGATAAAGACAGCGGAGCAGCTTGATTGCCCAGCCCCCCTACCTGAAGATCCTGCAAACGCCCTTCTAATGAAGATGCTGACTCTGGCACCTTACAAGGTGCCAGAAAAGACGGCCAAGAAGAAGGCCGCGGGGACCCGAAAGGGTCTCTGGCGCAAGATGGTTCTATCAGACTCATCGTCTGATGAGTCCGACGTGCCCTCCTCCCACGGAAATGAGGAGGAGGAGAAAAGTTCTCCCCCCCCCACCGCCGGGGGAGACAAGAAAAGGGAGCCCGACCCATCCAGGGAGGCCGAAGGGTCCAAGAAGGGAAAGACCCTCCCTCCGTACTGTGCCACGACGGCCGCCGACAACGGCGACGAGTGGGTACCCAGGGACATGCTCCTGGCGAAATCGTAAGTGTCCAGACATCATAGTACTTCATGGTATCTTTTACTGTACTGCCTTTGCTCATGCCGAACCTGATTATGCAGTCCGGCCCGAGCTCGTCTCGACGTACCCTTGTCGAGCGGCTCTTTGGGCTTGTCGGATATGAACATCGGTTCTCCTCCGATGGCTTCCACCCCTCGCCCTACGGACAACGCCGAGGTGGTGTCTCAAGAGGCACTGTCCCAAGGGTAGGCGGTCCTGGGGGCGCCTCACGGCGACCTCCCGGACCCCGGGTACCAAGGGAGCGAGGCTCCTACGGGCTTCAAGTTCGGGCCTCAGCCGGACACCGCGCCGGAACCTTCAATGGTTCCGGACTCCGGCAGGCGGTCCCCCATTAAGGGGGGCCAACCATCTGTGTCGGTGTCCACTGTCCAACGAGAGGCACCGGACAACTTGCTGGAAGCGCTTCACAGCGCTTCCATCGATGAAGAACATCGCACTATCATGAGTGCAGTGGTTAAGAAGGTTCAGTCCGCCAAGAACGGGCTGACCGACACTTGCGCCAGCCTCCTAACAGGCTTTGAGGTAAGCATTCAAAATATAAAAATATTACCGCATAGATAGTAGCCCCTGATGCTCTGTGCGGCGTTCGCGAAGAAAAGCCGAATAGAGTATCAAATGATAACTCAGGAGTCTAATCAGAGTATGTCTATGTGTATGTGAAGGCTTCCCTGCTGGCCGCTGCCGCATGTACTGCGGAGGTCTCTGCACTGAAGCAGGCCCTGAAGTGGTCCGAGGACGAGCTCGGCCTTACCAAGCGGCAGCTTGAAGAGAGCAAAGGTAAGATATACCCCAGTTTATATAGTTAAAAAGAAGTTCTGTGTAAAGTAATAGGATCATCATGAATTTGTCAGGGGCCACGACCGAGGTGGAGACCCTGAGGAAGGCATTGACCGTGGCTGAACACAAAGCGGCCAAAGAATGTATTGAACGGGAGAAACAAGAAGCCCGAGTGGGCGAAGTGCAGCAGGAGCTCGAGGCTCTTGCCAAGAAGCACGAGTCCTTGGAGCTTGACTCCGAGACGCGGGAGTCCGAGCTCGCGCAGGCGCTTGAAAGCGTCCAAAGCGCCAAGGCCGAATCCCACAAGGCCCTCCAGGAGATTCATGCGGCAAAGACGATAGCATCGGGTAAGGCATTCAATATGCAAAGCAAGCACGTGAAGGAGACTTTCCTTTCTCTTACCCGAGTTCGGAGCTCTCCAGGAGCGTTTGCAGATCTTTCCTATAGTGTGCTGGATGCCGCAGAGTTTTACCGGACTGAGGAGGGGAGCTCAACGGAGAAGTTGTTATGGCCTCAGTATACTGGGACCGAACAACCAGTGTCCTTGAGCGACCAGCTGAAGCAGTTGGTCGAACTTCACAAGTCGGCCGAATAGGCCATGAAGGGCCTTATAGTCTGGATGTGGCCTGGCGAGCCCTTGTCCGGCAGCTACTTCGGCCTGGTGAGGCGGCTGGTGGAAGCCTGCCCACGGCTTGAAGTCATCAAGCGATCCGTCTGCATTGAAGGTGCACGCAGAGCTTTTGCCCGGGCGAAGGTGCACTGGGCGAAGCTAGACGCCGTGAAGCTTGTGAAGGAGGGGCCGCCGGAGGGCAAGGAGCATCACTGCCCTGAGAATTACTATGAGAGCGTCCTGGAGGGTTCCCGCTTAGTGGCAGATGAGTGTGCCAAGGATGTAATTTTTGAATGAACATGCCCATGTAATCCTGTAATATGAAATGAGTTCTTTTGCGCCATGCGACGCTTTCTTAATTTAAAATATTACCTTCTGTGTGGCCGTTTATAAAATCTGAGAGTTGGCCAGTCGTCGGCTTCTGCCCCCATGTAGCTAGTACTGGGGTGTTCGGGGCGCCATGGAGGAGGGGCTGAGGTTTTGCGTCTCAGGAGAAGGGAGCTTCCGGGGAGAACATGATTTGGCGCCCACGAGGTATGAATGGGGAATTGGGAGGGGGAACCATGTCTTACGCATGCATTTGTCTGAAATGTGGGAGGGTGTTACAGTTCTACCCCTGCCTTTAGGCTTCTCAGTTTGGGTCTGTGTACTGAGGATCGGGGATAGTAGGGTAACTTTGCTTCTCCCAAATAGTTGGCTTGAGCGATTTCGGGCAAGGAGGGCGTGTTTTAAAATATAGTGGGCGTGAGCGATTTCGGGCGAGGAGGGCGTGTTTTGAAATATACTGGGCGAGAGCGATTTTCGGCGAGGAGAGCGTGTTTTGAAATAGTGGGGGCGAGCTATTTCGGGTGAGGAGAGGGTGTTTTGCTGACCATGGTTTATGAATTATTTGGCACATGTCATTCCAGCAGAGGAGAAGGCGTGCTTGGATGAAGTTATGAACCTACCCTCGACATACAACGGGCCAATTTATGCGTGTCCCACATAGGCCGGTAATTTCGTGTCTTCCATTTATTTGCTCAGGTGAATTCCACTGAGCAGAGGGTGATTAACGGTTCGTTCAAATTTTGGGAGAACGAGCATCCACGTCTACCTTACCAAGTCGATTTGAATCAAATTTTGAAATATTAGCTTGCCACTTATTTTTTAGATGGAGAGATGATGCTCGGGAGTAATGTGTTTTTACATGCTCGTTGCTAGCGATTTACTATATGACAAATAGTTGACCCACTCAAAAACGGGAATCAAACCCAAAATGAAATATCTCGATTCAATGAAATAGCTCGTTCACCAGGTCAAAATAGTGAACTAAATCCAAGATTGAACACCTCAATTGAGTAGCATGTTGTACAGTATTATGGTACTCTATAAACATGTTGAAAGTCAAATTAATCAAATTTTTTGATATACACATATCTCTGTTCATGTGTGGATTGCAGACAACATGTTCTCCAATTTAAATATTTGAATGCAAGTTTATATTGAAACATGGTTTATATCAGTCTTTGATGCATAAAACATGACCTACCCCTCTCCCGGACTCCTGCTCTCTCTCTCTCTCTCTCTCTCTCTCTCTCTCTTTCTCTTGCTGACAATCTTCAATTATGTCGCACGCATCCAACAGACAAACCTTGTTGGTCCCTCTCCCTCTCTCTCCGTATCTCTCTCTCTCTCTCTTTGTGTGTGTGTGGGGGGTCTTTCTAGTTCACATGCATATATACTCCATTTATAGGTCTCTCTCCCACACTATGTATGGTTCTCTAGTCCAAGCTAAATATCTTGGGTGCACTCATCGTACGCACACAAATTCCTTGGCTCGTTGCCCGTAACTCTGTCACGCACCACTCTGTCGTCTCGGAGCTCTTGCTTCTCTCTATCAAACTCTCCATCTTCCTGGGTCACACATACACATGCATATCTCACTCGCACTCGATAGACCCATCTAAAACTCCATCTCTCTCCCTTGTTCTCTCTCCATCTCTCTCTCTCTCACACACACTCACAATCTCATGCCTAGCCAGGTATGATGTTATCTCACTCAAATGTAGGCACACGTAGTCCCCCCTATATGTATATGACTAGCTAATCTTAGTCTCCGTCACAAACATGTGCATGGTCTATCTCGATTTCTCTCGGGGCATCTTTCTATCATGCACGCACCTCCCTCGATCTCCCACCCATATAGTCCCCTCACGATCTCGAGGGGATTATCACAAACACACCCCCTCTCTCCCTCCCCATGCGTCCATGTTCTCCATGTGTCCCTCTGGAACTTTGTTCCTTGTTGGCCAGACCTCTATTGGACATGTGCTATAGGGGTGTCTCTCTCCGTTGCAAAAAAATCATGCACTTGCTATCTTCGTGTATCTCCTCACCTCCCTTTTCTATCTCGGAGATGCATGCGTGATATGTTTGCATAAGAAACGAAAAAGAAACACACACACACTCTCTCTCAAATTTATCATTTGTTGTCCTTTTCTGTTTCACAAACATACTCTTTTTGCACACTCACACATTCTCCTTCACATGCACTTGATCTCTCTCGACTTAGGCACTCTCTCTGGTCCATAGCATATAGATTTATTGAAAAGTCAAACATCACAAAGTTTGACCATGTACGTGGAGAAAAACATTTACATCTAGAACGGCAAACATATACCATTAGATTCATCATGATTCATGAGATGTAGTTTCGTATGATGTATCTTTGGTATTGTAGATATAAATAACATTTGCGTAAACCTGATCAAAGTTTCCAAAGTTTGACTTCTAAAAATTTTACATGCACTGCATTATTGAGCGGATGGAATATCTCTTCCCCCCTCTCAGCTATCTGACGCACCACTCATCCTTATCGGGGCTCCTCTATATCTCTCAAACTTTATATCTCCCTGGTTCACACATACACATGTCTTGCTCGCGCTACATATAGACCCATCCAACACTCTCCGCCCTTGTTCTCTCTCTATGTGACACGCACCCTCCTAAGTACCATAATCCCTCACTCCATCATAGGAGCACGCACTCCCCCCTAAGTATGACTATCTCTCACAAGCTATCAGGAACACACGTATTGTCTCATTCCATCCATACGTCTATCTCGATATCTCTCGGGGTATCTTCTATCGTGCACACACCTTGTCACTCGATCTCCCACCCATGTAGTCCCATCACGATCTCCAGGGGATCTCTCTATGACAAACATACACTCTCTCCTCCCCATGTCTGCATTTTCTCCATACATCTCTCTCGACCTCTCTCCCTTATTTGTCAGACCCCTCTTGGCCACGTGCTAGGGCTCTTTCTCTCTCGGTTGCAAACAACCACACACTATCTCCTCACCTTGCTTCCGTTGTCGAAGATGCATGTGTGATATGTTTGCATAAGACACATGCGCCTTTTCTCTACTTTTATCGTGTGTTGTCCATGTCTCTTTCACACACGCATACACACTTTTTTCACTCACTCTTTCTATTTCACACACACACACACTATCTCTCTCTAGTTAGGGACTCTCTCACGTCCATAAGCATATGGATGTTTTGAAAAGTCAAACCTTAGAAAAGTTTGACCAGGTATATGTGGAGAAAAACATTTACATCTAGAACGATCATTAGATTCATCACAACATGTACTTACTTCATACTATCATTTATCTTTGGTATTGTAGATATAAGTAATTTCTGTATAAACTTGGTCAAAGTTTCAAAAGTTTGACTTTAAAAAAATGTTGGCACTACATTATCGAACGGAGGGAGTAGCTCTTTCTCTCTCTCTGCTCTCTCTCACGGGCCTCCCCTCTCACTCGAACTCTCTATACCGACGGATTATATGCTCACTATGTCAGCGTATAGCTCCGTATATTGTTTAGTTGACCGATCAACCAATCCACATGATGCCTTGTCAGCTCGTGTTCTCTATCTTCGTGTGCTGGCCCACGTGGCAGTGGGTGAAAATAAGTAAACTAGAGACCCTTCTGACACGCGGTGAAGTAAACATAGTTGAAACCACTCGGGGTAGCACCCCACACGCTAGTAAATTGAGGGGGCATTGAGGACACACTTCTTCTGCGTGAAGGACGCACTCGCGCACAATTGACCACTGCGCGGCGCATGCACAGAAGGATGCACTCGCACACACCCAACAGGCCAGCACATAACACACACCAGCACACGTGTACACTGGCGTCGCCGCCGGTTGAGATGGACGGCGAGGTAGCCAACAAGCGGAGGCGGCTCGAGCCAAAACCGCATCCGGCAAGCCTGGACTTCATCAGCAGCCTCCCCGATGACATGCTGCTCGTCATCATCGGCCTCCTCCCCACCAAATCTGCCATGCGGACCACCCTGATCTCCCGGCAGTGGCGCCCCCTCTGACGCCGCGTACCCCTCAATCTCACCGTCAACAGCTGCCTCTGCGATGAGGATTGCAAACGCATGGCCGCAGTCTCCAAGATCCTTTCATCGCACCCTGGGCGAGCCAGACGCCTTGACAACCGCATGTTTAGTACCAACTGCAAGGTCCAAGCCAAGTTCGACGAGTGGTTCTTATCCCCCGCCCTAGATCAGCTCGAGGAGCTCAGCTTTGAAGCTGGACGATTTCGCTCTCTACCGCCGTCCGCGCTCTGCCTCACGCCAACGTTGCGCCGCGCCAGCTTCAGCTCCTGGTATCTTCCCAAGATTAATGCCGCGCCTTTATTCTTCTCCCTCAACTCAAGCAGCTCGACCTCTTTGACATTGGCATCTCGAAGCAGGCTATGGAGCACCTGCTCCGCAGCGTTACTATGCTCAAGTACCTTCGTCTTGAGCAGATCCACGGGTTCATTAGCCTCCACATCGCCTCGACGAATCTCCGATGGATTTATGTGTCTTGCTGGCCCCGCAACAAGACATCGATTGGGAAGACATCACTCCAGTTGTTCCACGTTATGGTCATTGAGAATGCGCCTTTCCTTGAGAGATTGCTTGTATCTGATCTAGAAGGTCCAACAATAATCAGGGTCATAAACGCGCCGAAATTGACAGCGTTGGTGTACTCATCTACCAAATTCTCCAAACTCTTTATTGGATCCGTAATCGTTCAGGTACATCACTCATCTTCTTCTCCCTCTTCTTGAAATTCACATTTTTAAATTTCTTCTTGATGTATTCACGACCGTCTTCCAGAAAATGATTCCCACAATCTTGACCCAGTCTATCCGCACAGTGAAGATCTTGGCAAGAAAATCTGTCGGCCCCAATCTGGATCAAGTTGTTGGATTCCTTACATGCTTTCCGTGCACGGAGAAGCTACTCATCGAGGTGAAACTTTTTCCTATTAGTAAACGGTAATCACAACGTAGCTCAATTTTTTCGTAATTTTCCCAAATTACGATGACAAGTGTAGTGTTCAAAACTGCATCTACGCACTGCACCGAAAGAAATGTTTTTAGTATTTTTTCTCACGTGATCACCTTCATCTTTTTTTGTTGTACTAATATAGTAGCCTAGGCTAGTCATAGTGGAAAGTAACTTAGACTAGTAACTCTATGGTTACCCTAAGAGCAAGTACTACCTCCGTCCTGGTTTACTCTTCCTATTTTCTAGTATCAAAATTTGACCATAGATTTAGCTGAAAAAATGTTAATGCATGTCACTAAAAATTATATCGTTGGATTCGTATTTGATAATTTCAAATGGTATAATTTTTGGTGACATGCATTGGCATTTTCTTAGGTAAATCTATGGTCAAAATTTTACACTAAATACGAGGTAGTACAAATGTGGGCTATAACGGCCCTCCACTATGTAGGCCAAAACACGTGCCAAATTCAATTGTGATGCATTTGGCATCGATGCCCCTCCATTGCTCACCTGGTGATCCAATCTGGATCACCTACTTTGCTTCGGTGCCAAATTAACTCACGCAATGAAAAAAACACTTGCGTGGGCGAGAGAGAGGACTGAGGCAATAAAAAACACTTGTTTGGGAGAGTGAGAGGTTGGTGTAGTTGGTTTGATTGATTTGTTTATACATGTGGGTCTGTGTGCATAGCGGTGCCAACTCTCTCACATCGCGAGAGCGGTGCCAAAATCTTTTGATTTAACATTGATGCGTATTATGTGGCATACTTTTGAGAAATATGGCATCGGCCACATAGTGGAAGGCAACAAATGCCCAAGTTCTTCACGTGCTCCTAGGTAAATGAGAGGAGAGAGAGAGAATATCACTAGCCAGCCGACCCTACCATATGAGAGAATGGTATTGGTACCTCTTGATGACACGGTAATCTTATATAGCCAGCTGCTCTAATATGTTCTCTTATTTTGCAGATAAAAAAGACTCGAAAGTGAAAAATGTGCTGCACTATAACAATCTCATCGAATGCCTTGATCTTCATCTTACAGAAATTGATTTGATCAACTACCGAGGCAGCACATTTGAGATTACATTGGTCAGGTTCTTTGTTCTGGAAGCAAGTGTGCTCAAGGTACTGAGGTTTGGCGTTCTCTGGTGCAACAATGAATGGCATGCTGATCACCGCAAGCGTCTAAGCCTAAATGACAAAGTCTCCGCAGAAGCTAAATTTGTTTTTGAAACATCAAGTGGCCAGAGACTCGAAAATTTATTTGCCCATTAGTGACTTGTCAGGGTGGTGGATTTTAGTTTATACGATAATTCTGCATCCACCTAAAGTAACAAAAGTTCTTACGTAAACTTCCTAGATTCCCTCTTCGTAGGTGCAGCATTACTCCAAACATTTGTAATATCAGTTTGAAACATGTAATATTGTCGTGTCCTATTCCTGCGTTTTCAAAATCCTGCGAAACAAAGAGGTCCTGAGTTGGTGATGATGTTGTGCTTGCCATCTTACCACTAGCCGTCGGATCTAGATCTGACGCATACAAACCAAACTTCTCCAGTTTTGCAAAAAGATGCCCGCACTTGTTCCCTATTTTCAAACACATCCTTGTCTCTCACAATTAGCCTTATCTCCTCCCCACCACATCTAGAAGTCCCTGGAAAAATCTAACGCGATGGCCGTTGCTGGCACCGTCCACCCCAAATCTTGGTGTTTCGTGCAATGCACGGGCATCTACTTATGGGAAATTATGTCGAACACGGCTAGTTGTAAGCAGGCTAGCTCTACAACCATGACGATAGTGACTGCAAACAGTGAGGCTAACTATGTTATGCCGACACGGTGCCTATACTCGGGTGTCATCTCCGGTGCAGGGTCTTATCACTTCACTGCGAGGAGTAGCACATAATAATTTGACCAACATGTAGTACAGTGCTACTACATTGGTAGTACTACTACTAGTACTAGCACCACCGTCTGGATTTTGTAGTACTACCACGTCCATCTGGATTTAGTACTTTGACTAGCAATATCTAGTAATGCATGTCACAAAAAAAGGTCTGTCTAGGACACATCTAGATGTGACACAGTTATGTCACATCTAACCTGATGTGCACTATGTTTGTGGCCTATTTTTTTCTTGTCTCAGCTTTTTTGTTCCTTGTTGCTATGTTATTTGTGGGAGAATAGATGTGACATCCTTGGAGAACATCTATATGTGAATTAGACAAACTGCACAAAAAATGTACTACTCCCCTGTAAATAAATACATGGTGTATTGTTTTATTCCTTCCGGTAGATGGCTCAAATCTGAAGTCTCATTAATCAGACTACTATTGTACTCACCGAGCGCTCAGCTTTGTAAGCTACCAACAAAAAACTGCAATCAAAGACTACTATTGTACTCCCTCCGTACTGGTGCATTAGTCACATTACGAAAACCAATAGTAATCCCAAAAAATTTAGGCGCGGTGCATTAACTACCGACCTTGTTCCCTGTTTTTTGCCACAAAAAAAGAAATCACCCAATACGAGACGTGGCGTGCGTGCGTATGCATCCAATGACTTGATACTACTCCCTCCGTCTAGGTGTATAACTAGCCACAATGAAGAGTAACATACACTAGTAACATACACATATCCCTAAACTATGTTACTACCTTTCATAGTGGGTAGTAACATAAGTATGGTAACATGCAAATCCTCATTTATTAGATTATAGACTCATATTGCATTGGGACATGTGATGTTACAGTAACTAGCTAAGTTACTCAAACTACCTCTCTCCTCATTAACTCATTGCCACATAAGCAAATTTGTTGAGTTGGACTCGATGTTACTGCTGAAGTTACTCCCACTGTGGCTAGTCTAAGTCATCTTAAAGCAAGTGAAAAAGAGCAGTGGGCTCTCATGCAAGAGCCGCTATATGCGGATTCCTAGGCCGATATACAATACATATGAAGAAAGAGAGAGAGAAGATGATAAAAAGTAGTACTCTTATAGCCGGCCTTATAGCTAACCTTATTGTATGAGTGGCTACAAGTGATGGCTCTATATGACATGGCAACATCATATAGCCAGCAGCTGGCTATACTATTAACCATGCTCTTGTGCACCATGACCAAGATAAAGGGGAAAGCGAGAGAACTTAATGTATTTTTGCTAATTAATAGGATTACATGCAATGAACTAACCACTGCATGTCATGTTTGGTAGTCTCTAGTCATTGAAAGCATGCACGGCCCACATCTCTCATTGGTTGATATGTCACGAAATAAGAAACGAGGAGGGAGTTAATGTACCGTGCCTAAGTGTTTTGGGACGGAGGGGGACGCAGCTTCATTGAATTACTGCACCTACGTTTGGGTGAATGACTCGTGGGCCCAACAGGTGGCCGGCCCACCTGTCATACAACCAAAGGCAGGTGCAGTAGAGGGCCGAGGAGTAGATGGCCAACACACATGTGAATGCAACGCAGTCTGCACTTCTCATATAAAGGCTCCCTGCTAGTCCAATCTACGAAATCCTACGCACCTACGCACCCTAACCAAGGGCAAGAGTGATCACCCCAATCGCAAGATCAGTTGACTAGAAGCTGGACCCATGGAGGCGATGAGCGTGAGCATCAGCCGGCTGTGCCAGATGGTCCATGATGCCGGCCTGCGGCCCGACACCGAGGAACTTCTCCAGGTTGTGCTTGAGGCCGCCAGGTCAAGAGGCCACTTGGACGATAGCTTCGTCTCCTTGTTCGACAAGGTCCTCGTCGGCTTCCTCGACAAGTTCACCGTCGTCGAGAAGCTCGTGGACGACCTTGATGTACGCCTCCATCCCACACGCCCAGGCCCTGTGATGCCCGCCACCCTCAACGGCCTCTATGGTGACAACCTCTTTGATGCACTGGTGGACCTACGACTGCCCACCATCGCGCCAGAGAATGTCCACCTCGAGGTTGCGCTCGCAGCCCAACGCCTGGCACAGCAAGACACTGTCGCCATAATCACCCACGTTTATGCGCAAATCATCCACAAGGACTACTACGTGTCATAGGAGGATGATAGGTCACTGGACTTCTTGACCCGCAGGGCAACCTTGGACGGCATTGTTCAGAAGCATGTTGAGCTCGCCGCCAACGCCGCTACTCGTCACACGTCGGTTGGTGACCCGGCGCACTAGGGCGTGAGAATGTCGTTGATGGATCTGTATGTATCTTTATCTTTCTGTCAAATGCATGTAGTAGTATATGGTACTACTAGTAATTATCTTACCTTTCACATCTACTTTCATAATTTTCGTACGTACTCCATGCATGAACCGCGCCAGAACCAAACTTCTCATTACTCTAGGGAAAATCGTTATTTCTATCTATCGGTCGCGCCATGGAACAGAACCAAATTTTACAAGTTACAAGTTCAAAAGGAAAAGCCTGCCGTGTTGGCGTCGCACCCCCACACGATTGGTCCGGCATGCCGCTCAAGGGGGAATGTGTGCTATGTTGCATTTTCACTTACAAGTGGGACCGCAGTTGAGCAAACCGACTATCGACAAACCCCCACCCCTCCCACCGCGCGATGGCTGAGAAAACAGGAGGGAGAAGAGATGGTTGTAGCACGGACTCCAAGAAAATTGGTGTTGGATGGGACTCGTGTAGGTGGCATGTGCCGTACTGGTAGACGTGAATGCTAGTTATGACCCATGCCACCCCACTATATCGAGCCTATATCGAGGTGCTGGTTACGTAGAACAAATTTCCTGGAGTCCGTGCTCAGCCCTCCTCTATCTCTCTTCTCAGCCAGCAAGCAGACGCGCGGAGCCCATCGTCTGTTTTCTCACATGCGGTCCCACATGTCAGTGAAAACGCAAGAGGACCCACTGAACCTGCAGATCTTTCACCTCGACGTGCTGGTGATGAAAAACAAATCCAATAAAGATCTTAGTTGGTCACTTTTGGAGTTACTCAAGAGTAGTAAGATTCTATTTATAGTCTAACCCAGGATGCACATCACGTGGCTTCAACTACCACTCCATTTTCTTGCATGACATGACTTGGATGTTGGATGTCCCACGTGTCGGCAGAAGAAGGAAGAACTCGACCAAATCTTCTCCACATTTAGACCGGAGGAGTAGGAAACACGGCAAGCCCTGTGCCTACATCATACTACGTACAAGCCCACCTCACGCAGTCATGCTATCACCATATTTCTCGGCCTCCATGCAACACCTAGCTCTAGTTGATCTAACTAGAACTAACTATTGGTTGGCTCTATGTGATGTGGTAACTTCATACTACTACAGATGTTGGGTATACTACTACGGCACTAAAACTCCAAAATTGAGTCGAAAACCATTTATAAATTGAGTTTATGACATGCGTATGCAAATGTACCATTCATTACATACAACAAGTCATCAACACACAACGACAAAAAGGATACATGTTGGATTATAGATTAGTTCCAACAAAACATTCTAGTAAATACTAAATTTTTCATCACACAACAAATAACAAGCAATGAAATGAACTTCAGCTCAACCACTCCTCAGCGTTGGAAACGTTTGCTTTGAACCAGAAGAGTTTCTCTAGGAAGGGATAGCTACTGTCAATCTCGAGACCAACGCAGGACGGATCATCCAGACGGAAGCGGCCTATTTCATGACCCATATTGTGATAGCCACGGTAGGGAAGCATAGCAATGCCCGAGGTATAGATACAATTGCTTCTTATAAATGGTAGTAATGTTGTGTAAACAGCAGCTGGATCGCCTTTCATCATGATTTGATAGTTATCTCCAAGGAAGAGCGAGTTTCCTCCAAGAGTATCAGTACTAAACCAGGGAGAAGGTGTTGGCGCTAGCATAGTAGTATCCATCCCGAATACCCTGCAACGGATGTTGGAATAGGTATGGAGAGTGCGACTATGGGAGACAACACCTACTTCCTTAGTCACATCAGTAGTGCCCTGTATACAGACAAGAAGAGGTGATCCATCGGAATAAGTTGCCAGGCGCCACTGAGTACTCCTATATGGGTCCTCATGCTCGTGATCATCATCGTCGTCATCTCCCCCTTGGTTATAAAATTTTTCAAGTATAGGTGTTGGAATGTTCACAGGACCTTTGAAACACAAGAAGGTTAATTAGTAAAGGGAAACTAGCTAACCCGCATGCATGTGGATGAAACAATTATAATTACGGTGGAAGACAAACGTACTGAAAGCATAAGGATTCCATGCAAAAACAGTGCCACGAGTGGTGGCAGCAAACACATGACCCTCGTATTGAATTGCATCATAGTACTCATCTGTGTATAGAAACTGACTTTTGAGCAATATCCATCAAGTCGAACCTTGAAGGGCGACAACAAGCTTGTCGAAGATAGCGACAACACAACCATTCCTATAACCCCAAGAGCGGTTGGGAACTCAACAAATTGCTATCTTCTGTAGATGTCAGTCACGATGATCGTAGTTGAACGTACGTAGAATACCGGTGTGCTCAACCTCTGGGCAGTCTAAGATTTTTGGAAGTGGAACCCGGTGACGAGTGTACACGTTCACAGGTTCCCACTCGCAGTTGTACCCAATATAAACAACCCAATCTCCATTTGCGCCCGCCCAAGTCTTACCCTCAAGCGATGGCATATTAACATCACACGTATCATTATCAAGCGGCACCAACTTGCACAAGGCGAGGCCTCCGTCGTCCGCGCGCCAGTGAGCAGGGTCACGGTGAAGAAGATAGGGGAGATCAAACCATTCCTGGACCCTTGGGTTCGTTGTAATGATGTTATTAGTTGAGTCAAGAATGGTCTTGAATGAACCTGCCATGCTAGCCGAGGTGATGACGTCGCACCGATCAATGAGTTATTCCGCCATGTCATCATTCAGATCGGGGCAAGAATAACAGGGTCGTTTCCGGTCTGTTCGCTCCATGGAGAAGACGATCGAACAATGGCAGATGGAAGGGTGAAGGCAAATGGAGGAGGGAGGAAGAGCGTGTGATAGCAGTTCCAAATCGAGAGGGAAAGGTGAAGAGTCGGTGGACGGTTGCCATGGTACACGAAGAGGCGCCCCGGCCTACATAGACGTCCGTTCGGAAATTGTACAGAAGGACTCGCCGTGGTCTCACTGACATGTTGGAACGGGACCACATGTCAATGAAGACGCTAGTGGGGAGCAGACAGTTGCCACAGAGGTCACACACTGACGACAAGGCCGTCCTGTCAGACCTAGCGCCCACGCGGGATGGCTTCCGTCCCACACATGAGGGAAGCCATAGAGGTCCATTTGGGGTCGTGAGTTGGAGTTGGCCTTACAAGTGGGACCGCAGTTGAGGAAACCGACTATCGGCAAACCCCCACCTCGCCCGCCGCGCGATGGCTGACTTAGAGAAACGACGAGGTTGAAGAGATAGTTGTAGCACGGACTCCAAGAATATGCTGTCAGATGGAAGTCGTGCTGGTGGCGTGTGTCGTACTCCTGGACGTGAATGCTTGCTCTGGCCCATGCCACCCTAGTGTACTATATATCGAGCATTCGAGGTGCTGGTTACGTACAGCGAACACATTAATATATGGCCCACCTCACACTGTGGCCAAATTTCCTAGAGTTTGTGCTAGGTTAAAAATTGTTGTTTGTGAGGGTGGGTGGATATTCTCAAGTTTAAAACTTGTTGTATTACGTATGCGTAGACGTAGAGATAGTGTAGCAGTTTTGAAAGTTTGAACCCAAACATCAGAATGCAATTTCTACTGGACTCATCCGAGGAACTAGGATGATGGGATTCGCAGCTACAGTAAAAACACCCGCCCGATGCGCGAAGCATGTGAAGGTAGTACAAATAGTAGTAGTACTATTGTTGATTGGACTCATCTGATAACCTGTTGCAATGCACATACAATTATGTATTCGGAAAATATTTTTTTGCCTCGTCGCAGCACCCACTCAGAGAAGCGACTCGAAAGCCATTCATAAATTTAGTAAGTCTATCACAGTCATATCATTTTATTACATAAAACAGGTCATGAACCCACAAGTACAACGATGATACATTCTAGTAAATACTAAAGTTTTCATCACACAACAAATAACAAGCAATGAAATGAACTTCAGCTCAACCAATCCTCGGCGTTGGAAACGCTTGCTTTGAACCAGAAGTGATTCTCTGGGAAGGGCCAGTTGTCGGTGTCAAAACCAGCAGATCTCGGGTAGGGGGTCCCGAATTGTGCGTCTAAGGCAGATGGTAACAGGAGGTAGGGGACATGATGTTTTACCCAAGCTCGGGCCCTCTTGATAGAGGTAAAACCCTACGTCCTGCTTGATTGTTCTTGATGATATGAGTATTACAAGAGTAGATCTACCACGAGATCAGAGAGGCTAAACCCTAGAAGCTAGCCTATGGTTTATATAGACATCGGAGGGGGCTAGGGTTACACAAGGTCAGTTAAAAAGGAGGAGATATACATATCTGTATTGCCTAGCTTTCCTTCCACGCCAAGTAAAGTCCCATCCGGACATGAGATGAAGTCTTCAATCTTGTATCTTCATGGTCCAACAGTCTGGACAAAGGATATAGTCCGGCTGTCCGGAGACCCCCTAATCTAGGACTACCTCAGTAGCCCCTGAACCAGGCTTCAATGACGATCAGTCCGGCGCGCAGTGTTGTCTTCGGCATTGCAAGGCTAGTTCTTCCTCCGAATACACCATGGAAGAGTTTAAATGCAAGAATAGTGTCCGACCCTGTAAAATAAGTTCCACATACCACCGTAGAGAGAATAATACTTCCATAAATCCAATCTGCTGACATGTTTTGATAGTATGACATCACTTCATGGCCTGGTTATTATTCGAACCGCTTTTCTCTACCAGCTCCGCACATATTGCGAGGCGGTTTTCTCGATACGTCTTGTCAAAGCAGAGATCGTGTTCCCCTTATCACAGGATTCTCATCAATACGGACATGGGTAACCCAACCGCGCCATTAATTACGGCGCCTGGGGAATAAGCGGTTTTGCCAGGCAAGTGGGGAGACTCATCGCCTCCTCCGCCCTTATAAAAGGGACAAAGATCTACTTTTTTCGCCCACGCCTTCTTCCTTCTCGCTTTCCCATTCCCGCACACTCGAGCTCTAGCGCCCAAGCTCGCGTTCCTCTTCTCAAACCACTCCAAGCATGTCTGGAGCAGGAGGCAAGTGGAGGGTTTCCTCCGTCACAGAGTAAAACATCAAAAAGTTACGGGAGGCCAGATACCTACCTGCGAATATCACGCACCGGCTGCCGAATGCGGGGCAGATCATCCCAACGCCCGAACCCCATGAGAGGGTAGTTTTTCTTTCCCATTTCGTCCGCAGACTGGGATTTCCTCTCCACCCATTTGTCCGCGGGCTCATGTTCTACTACGGGCTGGATTTCCATGATCGAGCCCCCAACTTTATCCTCAACATCTCGGCTTTTATCGTCGTGTGCGAGGCCTACCTCCGCATCAGGCCCCACTTCGGCCTATGGCTAAAAACCTTCAATGTCAAACCGAAGGTGGTGGGAGGCCAGCAAGTAGAATGCGAAGGCGCCATGGTGGTCAAGATGCCCAATGTCACCTGGCTCGAGGGTACCTACGTGGATACCGTAAAGGGGTGGCAATCAGGGTGGTTCTACATCACCGAGCCGCGTGACTCCAACTGGGTGGCGGCCCCCAAATTTCGATCTGGAATCCCCACGCGGCTCACCTCCTAGAAGAAGAAGGGCCTGTCCTGGGGTTATTCGGTAGAGCTGACCGGACTACAGACCTGCATCCAGAACATGAAGAGCAAGAAAATCAAGCTCGTCAAGGTGGTTCGGGTTATGCTCTTCCGTCGGATACTTTCGTGCCAACAACGGGCATTGGTTTTGTGGGAGTTCAACTCGGCCTAGCACCAGACGCTGCGAGAGCTCTATGACACGACGCACGAGGACGTCTGGAGGGTGCTGTTCAAGGGCGCCGAGATACCTCCCTCCCTCACCGAGGACCGCGGAATCAACGCAAAGCGCCGCGCCCATTCGGTAGGCTTTTATATCTCTCAGGGTATTTATGCGCCCTGGTTTAGTTATGTGCTGGATCTAAGCTTTCATGTCATTAACAGGACTGGATAAAGACAGCGGAGCAGCTTGATTGCCCAGCCCCCCTACCTGAAGATCCTGCAAACGCTCTTCTAATGAAGATGCTGACTCCGGCACCTTACGAGGTGCTAGAAAAGACGGCCAAGAAGAAGGCCGCGGGGACCCGAAAGGGTCTCCGGCGCAAGATGGTTCTATCAGACTCATCATCTGATGAGTCCGACGCGCCCTCCTCCCATGGAAATGAGGAGGAGGAGAAAAGTTCTCCCCCCCCACCGCCGGGTGAGACAAGAAAAGGAAGGCTGACCCATCCGGGGAGGCCGAAGGGTCCAAGAAGGGAAAGACCTTCCCTCCGGACTGTGCCACGACGGCCGCTGACAACGGCGACGAGTGGCTACCCAGGGACATGCCCTTGGCGAAATCGTAAGTGTCCGGACATCATAGTACTTCATGGTATGTTTTACTGTACTGCCTTTGCTCATGCCGAACCTGATTATGCAGTCCGGCCCGAGCTCGTCTCGACGTACCCTCGTCGAGCGGCTCTTTGGGCTTGTCGGATATGAACATCGGTTCTCCTCCGATGGCTTCCACCCCTCGCCCTACGGACAACGCCAAGGTGGTGTCTCAAGAGGCACCGTCCCAAGGGTAGGCGGTCCTGGGGGCGCCTCACGGCGACCTCCCGGACCCTGGGTACCAAGGGAGCGAGGCTCCTACGGGCTTCAAGTTCGGGCCTCAGCCGGACACCGCGCCGGAACCTTCAATGGTTGCGGACTCCGGCAGGCGGTCCCCCATTAAGGGGGGCCAACCATCTGTGCCGGTGTCCACTGTCCAACCAGAGGCACCGGACAACTTGCTGGAAGCGCTTCACAGCGCTTCCATCGATGAAGAACACCGCACTATCATGAGTGCAGTGGTTAAGAAGGTTCAGTCCGCCAAGAACGGGCTGACCGACGCTTGCGCCAGCCTCCTAACAGGCTTTGAGGTAAGCATTCAAAATATAAAAATATTACCACATAGATAGTAGCCCCTGATGCTCTGTGCGGCGTTCGCGAAGAAAAGCCGAATAGAGTATCCAATGATAACTCAGGAGTCTAATCAGAGTATGTCTATGTGTATGTGCAGGCTTCCCTGCTGGCCGCTGCCGCACGTACTGCAGAGGTCTCTGCGCTGAAGCAGGCCCTGAAGCGGTCCGAGGACGAGCTCGGCCTTACCAAGGGGCAGCTCGAAGAGAGCAAAGGTAAGATATACCCCAGTTTATATAGTTAAAAAGAAGTTCTGTGTAAAGTAATAGGATCATCATGAATTTGTCAGGGGCCACGACCGAGGTGGAGACCCTGAGGAAGGCATTGTCTGCGGCCGAACACAAAGCGGCCAAAGAACGTATTGAACGGGAGAAACAAGAAGCCCCAAGGCCGAAGCCCACAAGGCCCTCCAGGAGATTGATGCCGCAAAGAAGATAGCATCGAGTAAGGCATTCAATATGCAAAGCAAGCATGTGAAGGAGACTTTCCTTTTTCTTACCCGAGTTCGGAGCTCTCTAGGAGCGTTTGCAGATCTTCCCCGCAGTGTGCTGGATGCCACAGAGTTTTACCGGGCTGAGGAGGGGAGCTCAACGGAGAAGTTTTTATGGTCTCAGTATACTGGGACCGAACAGCCAATGTCCTTGAGCGACCAGCTGAAGCAGTTGGTCGAACTTCACAAGGCAGCCGAACAGGCCATGAAGGGCCTTATAGTCTGGATGTGGCCTGGCGAGCCCTTGTTCGGCAACTACTTTGTCCTGGTGAGGCGGCTGGTGGAAGCCAGCCCACGGCTTGAAGTCATCAAGCGATTCGTCTGCATTGAAGGTGCACGCAGAGCTTTTACCCGGGCAAAGGTGCACTGGGCGAAGCTGGACGCCGTGAAGCTTGTGAAGGAGGGGCCGCCGGAGGGCAAGGAGCATCGCTGCCCCAGGAATTACTATGAGAGCGTCCTGAAGGGTTCCCGCTTAGTGGCGGATGCGTGTGCCAAGGATGTAATTTTTGAATGAACATGCCCATGTGATCCTGTAATATGAAATGAGTTCTTTTGCGCCATGCGACGCTTTCTTAATTGAAAATATTACCTTCTGTGTGGCCGTTTATAAAATCTGAGAGTTGGCCAGTCGTCGGCTTCTACCCCCATGTAGCTAGTACTGGGGTGTTCGGGGTAAATCTGAACACTCTTTACCCCAATTTTGGGTCCTTCAAGGGAGGTGCTCAGTGCAACGAACCAGGCAATCGGACTATAATGCTTTATCACTCTCACTTAGCCATAGAAGTCTATGATTTTAAATTTTTGGCGAAGCCCCTGGTATTCGGAGGGCCGAATTTGGGGCGCTATACACGCCTAAGCCGGACAAGGCCGACTCCTCGCCCTAAGCGAAAAAATTCTTTAAGGACTTGAGACCTCTCGAACAGCGACCAGTCTCTCGTCTTATCATGACAATCAGTTTTTGGCTTTCTCTACTGAGGTGCTCATCCGGAAGAACCGGGACACAATCGCAGTAGTACTCCCACCGCTACCTTAGCCGATATAGTAGAATGTAAGGTACCAAAGCATGGGAGCCGGGCAACACAACATTTGACCCAAGACATGATTCAGAGCTGATGCATATAATGCTATAAGTTCGGGGTGCCGCACTATCGAAAGTGTTCGGAATTCTTGCGCTGTATTACGGGGTGAACGAGAGCCCCTGGCATACTAACCATACCCGAGCGTGCAGGTGCGGAATGTCGTAAATGGACATATAAGACAAATAGAAAAACTTAAATAATGCAATAAAATATTAATAATATGCATTGTTATTTGAATAATACGTCGAAGCGCACTGGTACAAGTAGTGCAAATAAGCGTAAAGTAGCACAATTCGAAATGTCCTATCCAAGGCAAGCTATGCAATAATAGTGAAAAGCGGGTATATCAAGTATTACTAGAGACCACCTGGCGGTTCCCATGTTCATCTTAGCTTCTTTCCGCCTTGGTTGTTGCTTCCGGAATGTTTCTGACCGTCGAACTGCCGGAAAGGCCTTCCGAAGGATTAGGCCCTGAAAGAGAGAGGGAATGTCAAAGGTATACAGCCCCTGGTGTGGTTAAGCCACAATGCGGGGCGTGTCCTGATTGTGCCCCCACCTATGTCCATGGTATTTTCAATGCATAGTTATGTAAGCGCGACACGAAATTCGTTGTTGCACTGGGACTGGGACGGGGGCCGAATTGCTAGGTGAGCGTAGATCGCGCCAGGCGATCCTGTTGCAGATTATTCCGGACGCGCTTGAAGGTATCCGGGGGCTGTAACGCCGAATGAGTGGTCTGCCTGAACAGGCTGCTTTGTGCCTCTGCTACAAGGGCCGCAGTGTGCTCTTCCATACGGAGCGACCGTTCTGTGTTTCCATTTACTGTTATGACCCCGCGAGGTCCTGGCATCTTGAGCTTGAGGTATGCGTAATGCGGCACTGCATTGAATTTTGCAAATGATGTCCGTCCGAGCAGTGCATGATAGCCACTGCGAAACGGGACGATGTCGAATATTAACTCTTCACTTCGGAAGTTATCTGGTGATTTGAAGACCACTTCTAGTGTGATTGAGCATGTGCAATGGGCCTCTACACCTGGGATGACACCTTTAAAGGTGGTTTTGCTGGATTTGATCCTTGAGGGATCAATACCCATTTTTCGCATTGTATCCTGATAAAGCAGGTTCAGGCTGCTGCCGCCATCCATAAGGGCTCGAGTGAGGTGAAATCCGTCAATGATGGGGTCTAGGACCAGTGCGGCGGATCCGCCATGATGGACGCTAGTGGGGTGGTCCCTGCGATCGAAGGTGATCGGACAAGCAAACCATGGGTTGAACTTCGGGGCGACGGGCTCCATCGCGTAGACGTCCCTTAGTGCACGCTTCCGCTCCTTCTTGGGAATGTGGGTTGCGTATATCATGTTTACTATCTTCACTTGTGGGGGAAATGTAACGCCCTCGATGAGGCTATATCTCCTACGTGTCGGAGCACGACTTAGAGGCATAACCGCATTGAAAGCAATGTCGCAAGTAAGGTAATCTTCACAACAACCCATGTAAATAGATAATAAGGGGAAAGGTACAATAGTTGGCTTACACTCACCACGTCACACAAAGTACATAAATAGCATTACAATCATCCAATCACTCATGGTCCGACTACGGTACCAAAATAAAAGATCAACCCCAACAAGCGACATGGTCCCGATCGCCCCAACTGGGCACCACTACTGATCATCCGGGAAAGACACATAGTAACAGCGTGAGTCTTTGTCGAACTCCCACTTGAGCTCAAGCGCATCATCTGGAATGGAGTCATCGGGCCCTGCATCTGGTTTAGAAGTAATATGTGAGCCACGGGGACTCAGCAATCTCGCACCCTCGCGATCAAGACTATTTAAGCTTATAGGTAAGGCAAGGTAATATGTGGAGCTGCAGCAAGTGACTAGCATATATGGTGGCTAACCTATTCGCAAAAGAGAGCGAGAAGAGAAGGGAAAGCATGAACGAAGAACTAAAGAGACAACCTATGGCAAACATTACTCCAACACCGTGTTCACTTCCCGGACTCCATCGAGAAGAGACCATCACGGTTACACACTCAGTTGATTCATTTTATTTAAGTTAAGGTTCAAGTTATCTACAACCGGACATTAACAAATTCCCATCTGCCCATAACCGCGGGCACGACTTTCGAAATTTCAAATCCCTGCAGGGGGGTCCTAACTTATCCCATCACAAGATCTCACGGTCAACGAAGGATAAACCTTCTCCCGACACATTCCAATCAGACTCGGTTGTCGGATTTCGGGTTCCGGCAGACCCTTGAGGTTCGAACACTGGGATGCGCACGGAGATATCGCCTTCTACCTACCTGCACCCCTCCGCCTCGCCAAGATCTAAGCTATGGAAAGAACAGCATGAGAGACACAGGGTTTATACTTGTTCGGGCCACCGTTGTGGTGTAATACCCTACTCCAGTGTGTGGTGTGGTGGATTGCCTCTTGGGATGATGATGATGAGAAATACAAGGAAGAACAGACTCGCGAGGGTCTGTTCTTGGCTGGGGGGATGAACTGCTAGGAGGAGTTCAGTCACCCTTCTCTCTCTCTTCTCGATTCTCTCTCTGTGATGCTACTCGATCCTAGCTTGTTTCTAGGTTGGCCGATTCTAGATCCCCTCTACCCTGGGGGTGGCTAGTCCTATTTATAGGCAAAGGCCCTGGGCCTCTTCCCAAATATTGAGCGGGAAGGGCGCCAACAATTGGCCATTTTGAAGGGGAACATCTGGTACACTTATCTTGACTAAAGTTGGTCCTCGCCTGCCAAAGGCTCTGGCGGTGACGCTGGCTTGGGCTCCACAATGACTTCCTCCCTGCCGTTGGGCTAGTCTTGGTCTCATTGCACCGAAACGGGTGCCTTTGCTTGATGCTCTCGCTTGCTCTTGCTCCCTTTGCACCAAAGAGGAAAGGAGGACACTGCGCGGCTGGCGCCCGACTGGCGCCTTTGGTCGTCATGGCTTGCGTCACGGGCACCTCGTCGCGAGCCAGCCTGATGAGGCCGTGCCTGAGGAAGCTCCGTGTCGTCCGCCCCGCGAGGCTTGGCCCCTCGCGAGGGTCTTGGGTCTGTGTTGATGAAGATGGGCCATGCTGGGCCCCCTTTGAGCCACGCCGCAGGCCGCAGACAGGCAAGTCTGGGGACCCCCGTTCCCAGAACGCCGACAGTAGCCCCCGGGCCCAAGGCGCGCCCGGACTTGGCCATGCAGGGAGGCGAAAGGGCAAGGGTGAAGCACCGCGGGCCCTAACAGCTTGCGGCCTTGGGCGCCGCGTGGCGGTTGATTGGATGTGGGCATCTCCACTTCCCCACGGCGCCTCGGCAACTGCACGGATTGGACACGTCCCTGCATGCAAAGCGGGTCATGATTACCTGCGATCATGGAGGTCGGCGGTTGGCCTTCGCCGGCCATAAGTACGGAATGGCGCGCGCCCTTCCAGTCCATCCCTTCTTGCTTCTCCTTCTTCCCGGTCCTTGCTCCGTCTTGCTGCAATGGCTCCGATCCGCCGGTTCTCGACGTCAGAGAAGGGAAAGGCTCCCCGAGAGGAACCAGACCTGCTCCCGCCGAAGAAACGGCTCGCCCTCCGCGGCCGGGACGAGGGGGCCCATCAGGTGGTGTCGAGGCCCTGGTGCGAGCGGCCACCGCCGGGGTTCCCGCTTCCCTTGTACGCCCACATCGAGGGCTCTGAAAGAGTCGATGCCGATCGCCACGGGCGGCGTCGCCGTCGGCGCCGACGGGTCACGAAGGCGTGGGTCGTTGTACGATCTAGAAGTAGATGTGTCTAAAGGGGGGGATTAGACACTTCGTGCTAAAGTTGCAATTTTTAATCCTTTTCGGTTCAAGTGGAGTTTAGGCACAATTTCAATACACACAATACATATCAAGCAAGCATGCAAAGAGTATATGAGCAGCGGAATGTAAAGCATGCAACTTGCAAGAATGTAAAGGGAGGGGTTTGGAGATTTCAAACGCAATTGGAGACACGGATGTTTTTCCCGTGGTTCGGATAGGTGGTGCTATCCTACATCCACGTTGATGGAGACTTCAACCCGCGAAGGGTAACGGTTGCGCGAGTCCACACAGGGCTCCACCCAAGGGCAACGGTTGCGCGAGTCCACACAGGGCTCCACCCACGAAGGGTCCACGAAGAAGCAACCACCCACAAAGGGTCCACGAAGAAGCAACCTTGTCTATCACACCATGGCCATCGCCCACGAAGGACTTGCCTCACTAGCGGTAGATCTTCCGAAGTAGGCAATCTCCTTGCCCTTACAAACTCCTTGGTTCAACTCCACAATCTTGTCGGAGGCTCCCAAGTGACACCTAGCCAATCTAGGAGACACCACTCTCCAAGAAGTAACAAATGGTGTGTAGGTAATGAACTCCTTGCTCTTGTGCTTCAAATGATAGTCTCCCCAACACTCAACTCTCTCTCATAGGATTTGGATTTGGTGGAAAGAAGATTTGAGTGAAGCAACTTGGAAGGCTAGAGATCAAAGATTCATATGGTAGGAATGGAATGTCTTGGTCTCAACACAATGAGTAGGTGGTTCTCTCTCAGAACATATGAAGGAATGATGTGTTGTGTTCCTGATGCTTCTCTCTGCGAATGAGAAGGAGTGGAGGGGTATATATAGCCTCCAACACAAAATCCAACCCGTTACACGATTTTCCAATCTCGGTGGGACCGAATCATAAAACTCGGTCGGATCGAAAATGTAAACCTAGTGACCGTTAGGAATTTCGGTGGGACTGACATGCAACTCGGTAGGACCGATTCGGTTAGGGTTTGGGCATAACGTAATCTCGGTGAGCGATTACACAAACTCGGTGAGACCGAATTTGGTAATTAGCTAACCAGAGGGTTGGTCAGGCAAACTCGGTGGGACCGATTTGCTCTTTCGGTGAGACCGAGTGGAACTCGGTGAGACCGAAAAGTTACAAAGGGGAAACACTGAGTTTACATTGCAATATCGATGGGACCGATTGCATATCTCGGTGGGACCGAGAATATTGCCATAGGTAACAGAGAGTTTGCAAGCCCATCTCGGTGAGACCGAGATCCTTATCGGTAGAACCGAATTGCTAGGGTTTGGTAGTGGCTAATGACAAGTGAAACTCGGTGGCGCAGGATGGGAAGAATCGGCGGGACCGAGTTTGGCTTAGGGTTTAGGTCAAATGTGGATATGGGAAAGTAGTTGAGAATTTTGGAGCATATCATTAAGCACATGAAGCAAGAGGCTCATTAAGCAACACCTCATCCCTCCTTGATAGTATTGGCTTTTCCTATGGACTCAATGTGATCTTGGATCACTAAATGTAAAATGAAGAGTCTTAAGCTTGAAGCTTTAGCCAATCCTTTGTCCTTAGCATCTAAGGAGTTCCCATAACCTTTAGTCCATGCCACTCCATTGTTGAACTTATCTGAAACATGCTAGATAGAAGTGTTAGTCCAACAAGAGATATGTTGTCATCAATTATCAAAACCACCTAGGGAGCACTTGTGCTTTCAATCTCCCCCTTTTTGGTAATTG